>NC_052360.1:28880843-28889846 GCF_009727055.1 Benincasa hispida
TATTTCTTGGTCCTAATCTTATGCAAACTCATTATATAAGACACCCCCACTCCTCATGTCATAACATGTACGAATTAGGATCACATCGTATGTAGCACTTTACAACTCTTTGTAACAACTACAGAGTAGGCCGTATCCAATGGTATTACCAAAATAAGGTACCCAACCTTATTCATGTACCATAGATCATTTTGATTATTTACTCGAACCTAATCCGCTCTTATGTCTCCACATAAAGTTCAAGTACTCATACAATAGTCACGGGTCCTAGTTTATTGGATTTAGAGTTTCATACAATTTATGAAATCAATAATAAGTTTATTGATTATAGAAAATGTTTATCATTTTACAAACTGTGAGTTTTAGGACATAAAACCCAATAATACTCTCACTTGGACTAAAACTCCAGTGGGTCAATATATACAAATATATACAATGTTGAGTTTACATAGAGAGAATAAAATGTACAAATACAATAAACTAGGGTATTACAATACCCATAAATTCTCTCACTTGACCTAGTGATACAAACCTCATAGACTTAGTCCTACTAGGTGACCCTCGAACACTTTAGCCGAGAAGGCCTTCGTAAATGGATCAGCTAATTTGTCTTTGGAAGCAATCTGGGTGACGATTACGTCTCCTCCGTGTATAATTTCCCTGATGAGATGGTACTTCTGTTCAATATGATTTCCTCTTTTATGGCTTCGTGTTTCCTTTGAATTTGCAACTGCTCCACTGTTGTCACATAAAGAGTGATAGGCAGATGCATATTATGAACTACTTCCAGATCTGTCAGAAACTTTCTGAGCTATATTGCTTCTTTTACTGCTTTGCTTGCAACTACATACTCAGCTTCCATTGTGGAGTTCGCAATACAACTCTACTTGATGCTTCTCCAAATAATTGCTCCTCTGTTTAGAGTGAATATTGACCCCGAAGTTGATTTTCTTGAATCAATATCGATCTGAAAGTCAGAATCAATGAATCCAGTAAGGATCAGATCCTTAGCACCATACACGAGCATACAATCTCTCGTTCTCCGAAGATACTTGACAATGTTTTTAACAGCAGTTCAATGATCATAACCAGGATTGAACTGAAATCTGCTGACAATTCCTACGGAATAGCATACATCGAGACGAGTACACAACATTGCATACATCAAACTCCCAACTGTAGATGCATATGGAATTCGATTCATCTCCCCAACCTCTTGAGGTGTCTTAGGACTCAGTTCCTTAGATAGGTGAATTCCATGCCTGAAAGGTAAAAATCCTTTCTTGGAATTTTGTATTTTATACCTAGACAACATCTTGTCTATATAAGATGCTTGAGATAATACTAATGTTCTATTCTTGCGATTCCGAACTATTTGGATTCTAAGAACATACTGTGCTTTTCCCAAATCTTTCATTTGGAATTTTGAAGCTAGCTATCTCTTAACGTCAACTAGATATTCTACCTCATATATTCTACCTCATTCCAATTTAGTAGAATATCATCAACATACAATACCAGAAAAGCGACAGTTTTGTTGATGATTTTCTTGTATACATAGGGTTCGTCAACATTTTGTTCAAAGCCATAAGATTTGATCGCAGCGTCAAATCTCATATTCCAGGATCTATAAGCTTGTTTTAATCCATAAATGGATTGATTAAGCTTGCAAATCTTTTGCTCTTGACCTTACTGTATAAACCCTTCTGGTTGAGACATATAAATACTCTCTTCAAGATAGCCATTTAGAAAAGTTATCTTGAAATCCATTTGCCATATTTCATAATCATAAAATATGGCTATGGACAAGAGTATTCTAATAGACTTTATCATGGCAACTGGAGAGAAGGTTTCTTCAAAATCTACCCCCTCTCTTTGGGTAAACCCTTTTGCCACAAGTCTAGCTTTGTAGGTCTGTACCTTACTCGCTTGGTCTAGTTTTCTCTTGTAGATCTACTTGCAATCGATGGGTTTTACCCCTTCTAGTTGATCTACAAGATCCCAGACAGAATTGAAATACAAAAATTCCATTTCAAGGTCCATGGCTTTAATCCATTGGTCTTTGTCCACATCATTCATTGCTTGATTAAAAAACAATGGATCCTCTAAACCATCATCTGGTATGATGACTTGAGTTTCAGTTAAACCCATGTACCGATCAGGATATTGCACAACCCTCCCACTGCGATGAGGCATTCTCAACTCTTGAGAAGGATGCGAAGTATCAGTTTCATCAACTCTTGTTGATCGACCTGCTCTATCGACAACTCTTGTTGAAGGACCTGCTCGATCAACAACTCTTGTTGATGCATTTGTCGTTTCTCTGGACATTTCTTCTATTACTAGTTTACTGCGAGGTTGACGGTTCTTTATATAATCTTCCTCCAGAAAGGTTGTATTTTTTGATACAAATACTTTATCTTCTTGAGGATCATAAAAGAGACCACCTTTAGTTTCTTTTGGGTAGCCTACAAATAGGTATACTTTTGAAAGTGTTCCAACTTTTTAGGATTTTGCACCAACACATGTGCTGGACAACCCCAAATTCTGAAGTGATATAAATTTCCTTTACGTCCTCTCCAGAGCTCGTAAGGTGTTTTAGAAAAACTTTTCGAGGGAACCATGTTCAAAATATACACCGCAGTCCCAACTGCGTGTCCCCAAAAAGAATTTGGTAATTGAGCATAACTCATCATGGAACGAACCATGTCCAACAAGGTTTTGTTTCTCCTTTCTGCCACATCGTTCTGCTGAGGTGTGTTAGGGGATGTGAGTTGAGACTGAATTCCATGTTTTATCAAATAGTTCTAGAATTCTATGTCCATATACTCACCACCTCAATCCGATCGAAGTGTTTTAATCTTTTTACCTAATTGGTTTTCAACCTCACCCTTATACTCTTTGAACGTTTCAAAAGTTTTAGACTTTTGGCGCATTAGGTAAACATGCCCATACCTAGAATAATCATCTATAAAACCGATGAAATATTCATACCCTCCTCTCACTCTAGCATTTAGAGGCCCACAAAGGTCTAAGTGAATCAGCTCTAGGGGTTCTTTGGCTCTAAGACCTTTTCCAGAAAAAGATCTTTTCGTCATTTTACCCTCGAGACAGGACTCACATGGTGGTAATGAACTGTCTTCCAACATATTTAGATGACCGTTCTTAACCAATCTCTTAATCTTGTTGAGATTTATGTGACCCAGTCTCAAGTGCCAATGATAGGCATTTAGAGAAATCTTCCTTTTCTTATAAGTTCCAGCAGTTTTAAACATCTCTATGTTCAAAACGACTTTGACCTCAGTTAGTTTTAACATGTATAAGTTATTTTCTAATTTTGCATAGCAAATATGTTTATTTCCCATATTGATGAACACTTCATCATTTTCGAAATAAACTTTGTGATTTTGTTCTAGCAAACAAGAGACAAATATTAGATTCCTTTTCATAGAAGGAATATAATATACATTTTTCAAATAAATGTACTTATCTCCTATAAATAACTTCATATCTCCCACTGCTTTGGTTGAAACAATCTCCTCGGTCCTTACCTTAAAGATTTTCACCTTCTGTCATTATCTACAAGAACTTGTTTCCTGTGAGATAGTACATACATGATTAGCGGCATCTGAATCAACTATCCAGATTTTATCGTTTTCCACTAAACATGCTTCGATAACAAGTAAATCATATTTATCTTGTTGTTCGAATTGTGCATTCCCATCTACATAATTCATAATTTCAGATGAGTTGGGAGATAAAGGACAATCCTCTGTTAAAACTCTTTTGGTGTAATCAACCGCTAGTAATTTATTAGTTGATTTGATTTTACTGTTATGTATATCGGAAGTGAGTATTCTAGAAGAATTCGACATGCTGATAAAAATCAAACAAATTCTAATTAGCAAATTGTAACCATATCCAAAATCAAATTTTATCAAAAAGTAATAATGTGCCCATAACCATTATTTATTTGCAACGATATTTTAGTGAGTCAGAATATATGCTACCGTGGGGCAGTCTCCTTCACTAAAACAAACAATTTTGACCAAACACTATCCCCAGAATAACTCTTATTCCTATAGACGTTTAGTTATCGATTTCGGTTAAGATCTTTACTAACAACTTAGTAATTCTTGTAAGTGTGATCCGCCATTTTTAGATCTTATAGAACAGTATGAACTTGCCTTCGAAATAGAAGACAATTTCCAAGAAGAAACTATAAAACCTTATTCATTTTACTGAAGCTTGGGTTGTTCTGAATCCTATGACACAACCCTCCGTAGGGATAGCCATCGCTAAACGACTAGCAAAGGGCCGCTTAAAGCTAACCAACAGGTGCAACATAGGAATCTCACGATTCAGACTAATGGAGGAGACCATAGGATATATTGACACGTATCCTTCACCCACTTACTATGAACTACTTTCTTTGTTTACTTTGATATTGACTCATACAAAACACTCTCCATAGGAAGGCCACTTCTAGGGTGACACGAAGTGTCATATGAATCTCACGGTGTAAACTATGTGGAGACGTGGCAATTGAAATCTTTTTATCATATAATAGACTTATATTTGAACAACTTGCTCTTATTCACCAAAATCTAGATTTATGCTAAAAAATACTTTCCGTAGGATGGCCACTTTCAGGGTGACACGAAGTACCGCTTAAATCTGGATTGTGAAATCTTAGAGATGTGAGAGGTAAAAATAACGTATCGTATATTTTATTAATCTCCCACTAAAATTTTCTAATAACTCTATCATATAGAAGTTATTAAACTGCCACTGAAGTGTTCTATTTGGGTAGATTTATACTTAGGTTCTTTCCGGCTAATAAAACAATCCTAAGTCTATGTGATTTATCCAAGTATAACTCTTATAATTGGATTTTAACCTACGATGTCTAGGTGATAAACCATTTTATTACCTCACATCACTCACATATGCTCATAAAACCAGTTACCAACACTCAATAATTCGGCCATAATCCCCAGGTAAGAGGTGTTCCGTAAACCGTCAACTTAAGTACCCCCAGTCTTAGACAGGATTATATACCGATTGAGTTTGTAACCTAGGTTTTATAAGTTTTAACGATTAAAATAGGTGGTCAACCTACGTGAGCATGTAGTTGTTGATTATGGATTTTAAATGTCTAACCCAATTTTATAACAACTTATAACTATAGACATGCTAAACATCCATAACATACACAAGGCATTTAATATTTAATATAACACTTATATTAAATACAAGAAACCCTAACATGCATACTATATATTATAACAATTATAACATACTTTCAATACATGTAATATGCTTCCTATGATGGGATTTTAAATCTAAATGGCATACCATATGTGAAGGATCTCATACCGAGAATTCCATGAGCGGGCTTAGATAGCTCCGATTTCATAGTGACCGAAACACAAATGATATACATACCACACATACAGTTATGCATATTAAACTCATTATCGACATGCTCAGAATACAATAAAACACAAGGAAAGGGTTCATACCAGATGAAGAGACTCTTCAAACAACTGAACCCAAAGCAGCGGAAAACCTCCTACCTATCTACCAGCACCCGACAAGTATGTCGACTGCAACAGCATGATCCGAGCGTACACGAACAATGCCGCGAGAACGAATCCACCACAAGAGAAACCCAGGTATCCTCGGCATAAAAAAACCCAAAGAGTGGGCTCTGGTGAGTTTGGTAGAGGACAGAGGAGAAGACGTCGTGTAGACGATAAGCAAGTGGGAGATGAACTCTACTATCGTATAGAGGAAATTCTTATCGTATAGTAGAGCTACACGATCGTTTAGGAAAAACTGAATGATTGTTTAGGAAAGATGTATACGATTGTTTAGAGAATGCGTGAAGTAGACGATCATTTAGACGAACGACCTTCTATCGTATAGGCTCTCGTGATTTCTCTTTCACGGATTCTTTTTGGGTGTGGGCGATACAAATTGCAGGATTGAATTTTCAAATAAAAACTATTTTCATTGCTTTAACCCGCCGGTTACCATAACCTTCGCAGCCCCACTTCCTACGTCCAAACGTTGATTCATCGGTTAATTATCAAATAATTAATCAATTAATTTAATTAATAAATATAATCATATTATATTTATATCCTATAATTTGATATCATATATTTACTATAATATTTTTTCCTCTTCTTGATATAAATCATATTTATATCTAATTTCCTCCAAAATAATGTATCTCAAACATTTAGCCAATTATATCATATATAATTAACCAGTCCAATTATATCATATATAATATTTAGATTATTATATATTACTATAATTATTTTTTCTTTCTTTGATAAATCATTTTATTAATCAATTTCTCCAAATAATGTAATCTCAAACATTAAGCCAATTACTATATATATATTACCAAGCTCAATATATATATTATAATTTGAACCTTCCTTTGCAATATTTGAACATCTTCTCAAATTAACCCCAAACACTGGCTCTCGACTTATCCCAAGCTACCTAGGTGACCTAATGGGACCTTGTGGCTCGAGCTCCAACGGTACCGGAATAGCTGAACAAACTCTTATAGCCAGAGACCACCATCCGTTAACTGTCAGTGATTCCACTAGACAACAGCTGAACTATTCTTACCAAAGATATGTTTCTGTGTCCATCAATATTAACAAATCATGAAGTACGATGCACCCTTCACAAGCATGCTCGTAAGAACAGCTGGGCCAAATTTACCGTTTGCCCCTGTAGGTTTACATCTCACTCTTAAGTACCACATGATTCCTCTTAATAAAACAAATCTAAACACTAGTCATTATGTGTGAAAACACCTCTGGGGCCAAGAGAAGTACTGGGGTCACATCGATTCAAGCCCCGAAAATAAGCCCTTAAGGAAGCCATCTATCTACTTACCCCCCTACCTTAGGGAAGGACGTGAATTCCATCTTATGTAGCCTGAGTTCCACAGCTGCCCAAATCAGACGAATCCCCAAATTAGGTTTGAATCGGCGGACCTGGGCCACTCGCACCCATACAATCACAAGGACTGTCCTCAATGCAAGTCTTCCCAAACTCAACTCAGGATTGAGGTCAATGTTACTATGGTCATCCTAGTGTGTGAAGTCTCTGTTGAATGCGTGTTATAACGAGACGTAACATTCGTGTCAGGTCTTTATACAAACTCTTTGTATTAGGGACGCCCCCGCTCGCATGTCCCCAACACAAATGATCAAGATCGTACATCTGTGGAACAGTCACACACTTGTGACCTCACAAAGGCGGGCCGCAATCCGTAGTGTTACCAGATAAGGTTTTCCCTCCTTTATCCAATTTACTACAGACCATTGGTTTTCACTCAAGACATGATCCATGATATGACCACATAATGCTTGAGTCATACAGATAACTAGGGATTTATTGTTATTGGATTATCGTAAAGCAAATAAAAAAGTAACGAAAACAACAAGTGTGAAGTAAAATATATAATTAAACAATCACAGAAAGTTCCGTAAATATTGCTTACAACTACAAGACACGAGAAATTTAGGACATCAACCCAAACAATCTCCCACTTATCCAAGCAGAAGTGGCGAGTTTCTGTACCAAAAAGTATTACAAAAACATAAACTAGGGCATAAAGACCCAATACAATAAAATCTACACTGCCTAATTCAACTGCGGGGCGTTCTGCTAGAAACCCATGCATTCTGTAACGGTGACCCCTCAACATGTAAGTCAGTAAAGAGAAACCTCAGTAAACAGCAACAGTCAACAAATTGTGCGTCCAAAGGCGCTACTTGACGTCACGTCGCCTTACCCCGAATGCACTATTCGCCCGGATTAGATGATACTCTCCGCTCATATGTGTTTACCGGCGCATCGTGACTCCTTGGCTCCTGGTGAAGTTGCACTGCACGTATTTATCACAATAGAGGGTAATGGGCCTAGACATATCTTGGAAAACTTCTACAGCGTTCTGTCAAGAACTATCCTTGAGCATAGACGGCCTCCTCTAGAGCTTCGCAAGGACCGCTACGTACTCAATATCCATCAGTGGATCGGCGATGTACCTTGCTTATGCTTCGGCACCACTAGTTAGCTCACTCCTTAAGAGTCAACTACCCTATGTGGACTTTGAGAGTCGTACTCAGTTATCTGAAAGTCAGAATCCGTATCTTGTAGGGATCAAATCCCATCGAACCATACACAAGCATGTCTAGATAGACTTGTAGAAATAACAATGTTTATTATACGTGTTTATTATGATACTCAGCGCAGCAAAAAGAAAGAAATGCCTATCGATAGATAGAAAATGGTAAAGAAAATGCGAAAATTATAAATGTCGTAAAATAATCTCCACTCAACTACACCTTGCCTAATGCAAAGAGATAGATGTTCTTAGTCTTATCCATCGTTGTTGCAGGAAATCATACCGCATGCAGTATCATGGCCTCAAGACGAGCTCAATGAACTAACGAGCAACCATTACGTTTGACATCTGGCCATCAATCAAAACTGAAGAGGGATCAGATACCGCGCATGCGAAATCGATCAAGACTTTAGCTCTATATTTCTTTCTTGCACACTTTTTACGCTCCTTCTTCTTTTTTTGGTCATTTCCCGCTGCATTAATAAATAACCACCGTGTGCGCAATTCGTTAAGATTTATAACAAGCATTTTGCGAAGATCGCCTTAAGTGTACAACTTATCGGTGCTTTTCTTACGTTGATTCGTAAACAGAATGGATAATTTCTATTTCGCTTTACAGGAACTTACATATATATAGTGGACCCCACAAACATTCAAAAGCCAAGCCTCCATACTATACTCTTCTTATTCACTGAAAATATTATATGTATACATACGAGTATGTGTATTTATATGCTAGAGAGAGGCTGTTGAAGCGAATGTCCAGAGCAAATCGACAAGGGGAAAGAACAGAAAACGAGACATAGCCGAGAGGATGAGTCTCTAAGAAGAATCCTTCC
>NC_052360.1:28889871-28917627 GCF_009727055.1 Benincasa hispida
CCAATTCCCATAGTTGAAGCTCAGTGCGAAGGTCAATTCTACCAGGAAAGCAAGCTTGAGAGGGAAGCTTTCCTCTCCACTACTTCCACACGCAGGCAAGCACAATCTCCGATCGGGATCTGTGTCAAGACGTTGACATTCTTTCCGTATTTGTTTCTAATCTCTATTTCATCTTCTGTATTTATCTTCTTTAATCTCTCATTCACAACATGTATCAAACACTTAATTTTAAAATTAAATGTTATGATCGTCACCATTGTCATTTCTCTGTCTCTTTCCATACATCCATAATACATTTTCTCTATGAAGTTGTAACGGTAAAAACATACGGACAATGTGAATATGATTTATACAAGCTCATATCCCTGGCAACGGCGCCATAAACTTGTTGACTATGTTTTGATGAATGTCCTTTATTAGTATGCATGCACTGTGATGATATATAATATGCTCAGGTGCTTTGCGATAAAGACAATTTTATGCAATACTACGTCTAAGTATATGCGTTGTTAATGAATTGCTCGTAGTATGCGATGAAGTAATGCGTGTCATAAGTTTCCTTGCGCTGAAACCAAGTATAATTCCAACGCAAGTTTCTCAGAATGATCCGAGGTCGAACACAGGGATTGTTTTCGTTAATGCGATACTTATGTGATACATGCGACCGAGTTTTAACAATGAATAAAGAATGGTGGTTTATACATAAATATAAATTGCGATGAAATAAAATTGCGTTAATAAAGTAAAGTCCTAAACTATTATGATACATGATACAAGATACATGATACATGCTACTGAGGTCGAGAACTGACTGTGAAGTTGTACAAAGAATCGATGTTTGCGATGACAAGTCTTATGAATGAAGCAAAAAGAGAAAAAGTAAAGAGTAAGAACATCACAAGTTTGTCAATCATGTTAAGGACGCAACTAAGGTTCCACTTTCCCTTGGCTTACACCTCTCGTGATCAACCGCGTTCTCATATCTCTATGGTGAAACAGGGATGAACGTGATTAATGTGAGGTTGTTTCCATCTCTGGAAATACTTCTTGCTTTAGTTAATGCATTCTTCCAATCTTCTCTCGATAGGCGGAATAACATCTTCACTTCTACTCTCACAGGTGAAGATGCCGTCGAGCATGCTTTAGCTAAACTTAATTATCTCTTTAACACAAATTAACTCACTCGCTTAATTCTTGCTATTTACCCATGGGATTAAGAACACTTCATGGAGAAAATGGATTATGGATGTATGGAAAGAGACAGAGAAATGACAATGGTGACGATCATAATGTTTAATCCTAAAATTAAGCATTTGATACATGTTGTGAATGAGAGATTAAAGAAGATGAATACAGAAGATGAAATAGAGATTAGAAATAAATACAGAAAGAGTGTCAACGTCTTGACACAGATCCCGATCGGAGATTGTGCTTTCCGGCGTGTGGAAGTAGTGGAGAGGAAAGTTTCCTCTAGGCTTTGCTTTCTCGGTAGAATTGACCTTCGCACAGAGTTTTCAACTATGGGAATTGGAAGGATTCTTCTTCTCGGAGATCATCTTGTCCTATGCCTCGTTTGTTCTCCTTGGATTTGCTCTGGACAGTCGCTTCAAACCAGCCTCTCTTCAGTATCAATACTATACACATCTCTGTATGGTATACATTGTATATTTTTCAGTGAATTTGGAAGAGCTATGTATAGTGAGGCTTGGCTCTTTTGAAGATTTGTAGGGTCCCACTATATAGTTATGGTAAGTTCTGTAAATGGCAGCAAATGGAAATTCCATTCTGTTTATCAATCAATCCGTTAGAAATGCACAACTGAAAGCTTGTACACTTGGTTTCGAATCTTTCGCAAATGCGTTGCTCTATTAAATCTCGATTATTGCTGCTACGGTGTTGTTTTTTTATTATCGCATGCGGTTGAAATTGCGTTGATCGCTAAAGCTCTTGATCGATTATCGCATGCACCGTCATTGCGTTGATCGCCTCTTCGTTCTTGATTGATGGGTGCAATGCAACGTAGATGCGTTGTTCATTTCGTCTTTGAGCCATGAACGCATGTGGTGATTGATTTCCTGCAAAACAGAAACTAAGACATTCTATTTCGCTATTGCAATGTTGTTAGTGGGTGTATTTACGACATTTTATAATTTTCGCATTTCTTAGCCAATTTCTATACTATCGATGCAACTTTTCTTTATTTTTGCCGCAATATCTAAATAAAACAGTATAAATAACTTGTATTTCTACAAGTTATCAACTACATGCTTGTGTATGGTTCGAGGGATTTGATCCCTACAAGATACACGGATTCTGACTTTCAGACTGATACGGAATCTCACAAGTCCACATCAGGGTCAGTCTTTACTCTTAACGGAGGAGCTATAGTGTGGCGAAGCACTAAGCACAGGTGCATCGCCGACTCCACTATGGAGATTGAGTACGTAGCGGCTTGCGAAGCTGCTAAGGAGGCCGTCTAGCTCAGGAAGTTCTTGACAGACTTAGAAGTTTTTCCAGATATGTCTAGGCCCATTACCCTCTATTGTGATAATACTGTGGCAGTGCAAACTCCAAGGAGCCAAGGAGTAACTGACGCGGTAAACACATAGAGCGGAAGTATCATCTAATCCGCGAGATAGTGCATTGAAGGGACGTGATCGTCAAGCAGATCGCTTTGGCGCACAATGTGCATCGAGGGGATTTTTTTTTTTAATTTCCCTTGCGCTGACATTGGAGTCAGCGATGCACCCCTACTTAGTGCTTCGCCACACTACAGCTCTTTCGTTAAGAGTAAAGACTGACTCTGATGTGGACTTGCGAGAGTCCGTATGAGTCTGAAAGTCAGAATCCGTGTATCTTATAAGGATCAAATCCCTCGAAACATATACGAACATGTAGTCCCTCGTTCTCTGAAGATACTTGAGGATGTTCTTCACTGCGGTTCAGTGACCCTGGTCTGGGTTAGACTGATACCTACTGACTATGCCCACAGCGTAACAGATGTCTGAACGAGTATAGAGCATTGCGTACATGAAACTGCCAACGATAGATGCATATGGAACCCGTCTCATCTCCTCAACCTCTGAAGGCATCTTAGGACACATTTCCTTAGATAAAGTGAATCTATGTTTGAATGGCAGTAGGCCCTTTTAGAGTCCAGCATCAAGTACTTAAGCAACATCTTGTCAATGTATGATGCCTGAGACAGTGCTAGCACTTTGTTCTTACAATCTCGAAAGATCTGGATACCTAGAACAAACTGAGCCTCTCCCAAATCTTTCATTTGGAATTGGGTCGCTAGCCAGTTCTTAACTGCAGTCTACTGACCTACATCATTCCCAATGAGTAGGATATCGTCTACATATAACACTAAGAAGACTACTAAAGTGTTGATGATCTTCTTGTAGACACAAGGTTCATCAACATTTTGGTCAAAGCCATATGACTTGATCGCAGCATCAAATCACATGTTCCAAGATCAAGACGCCTGTTTCAGTCCATAAATGGACCGATTCAGTTTACAAACCTTTTGCTCTTGACCTTGGGCTATGAATCCCTCGGGTTGCACCATATAAATGGTCTCCTCAAGATTGCCAATCAGAAAGGTCGTCTTAACGTCCATTTGCCAGATCTCATAATTATAATAAGCTGCAATGGACAGAAGGATGCAGATCGACTTTAACATGGCAACAGGCGAGAAAGTCTCCTCATAATCGACTCTCTCTACCTAGGTATAACCCTTTGCCATAAGTCGAGCCTTGAAGGTCTGTACTTTCCCATCAGTACCCCGTTTGCACTTGTAGATTCATTTACAACCTATAGGGTGAACCCTATCAGGCGGATCTACAAGATCCCATACTGAGTTGAAGTACATCGACTCTATCTCGAGATCCATGGCCTTGACCCATTCATCCCGATCAACATCCTCCATTGCCTTCTTATAAGACAACGGATCTTCAATGTCGCCATCTGCTACCAAAGCAAGGATTTCCATGAAACCTAGATAGCAAACGAGTGGGTTCGTAACTCTCCCACTACGTCGAGGTTCCCTCAACTCTTGAGGTGGAACCGACCTACTAGATGAACTCCCATCAACAACTCTTATTGATGTAGTAGGCTCTTCAACAACTCTTGTTGAAGTTTCAGTAGTTTCATTGGAAAGCTCACGCAACACGACTTTGCTTCGTAGACTGTGCTCCCTTATATGATCCTCCTCCAGGAAAGTAGCGTTTGTTGAATCATACACCCTATTTTCTGTTGGATCATAAAAATAACCCCCTCGTGTACCTTTTAGGTAGCCTACAAAAAGGCATAACCTTGACCGTGGTTCTAACTTCTTGGGATTAGCCTTAAGCACATGTGCAGGGCAACCCCAAATGCAGAAATGACGTAAACTATCTTTACGCCCATTCATAACTCTAGAGGTGTTCTTGCAACACTCTTGGAAGAACACAGTTGAGTATGTACACTGCAGTCTCCACTGCGGAACCCCAAAGTGAGTCTTGTAAGGAAGCGTAGCTCATCATCGAACGAACCATGTCTAACAAGGTCTTATTTCTCCTCTCCACTACACCATTCTGCTGAGGTGTACCCGGCGCTGAGAGTTGGGAAACGATTCCATGTTCTATCAAATAGTCCTGGAATGCGGAGTCCAAAAACTCTCCACCTCGATCTGATCGAAGGGTTTTAATCCATCTATTTAATGCGTTTTCAACTTCAACCTTGAACTCTTTGAACTTTTCAAAGGATTCAGATTTCCGTTGCAAAAGATAAACATACCCATACCTGGAGTAATCATCAGTAAAACTGATAAAATACTCATAGCCACCTTGGGCTCGCACATTCATAGGACCACAAAGGTCAGAATGTACTAACTCAAGAGGCTCCTTGGCTCTAAAACCTTTTATAGTAAAAGGTCGTTTAGTCATCTTACCCTCAAGGCAAGATTCACACACAGGTAAAGAATTTTCTTCTAACTCACTTAGAACTCCATTCTTCACCAGTCTCTCAATCTTATTGAGATTTATGTACCCTAAACATATATGCCAAAGTTGGGCATTTTCTTTTTGGAGAAATTCGTCGACATTTTGATTAAGTTACAGCAATTTTGAACATTTCAGTATTATAAAGGGAATTAATGGCTAACGCCCTTAGCACATATAAATTCGATTTCGTATTTGCTGTGCAAATAAAGACATCATCTTTATGAATAAACGTTTTACTCAAATTGAAAGAAATAGTGTATTTACATTGCAATAAACATTTACAGAAATAAAGTTTCTTTTTAGTTCAGGAACAATATATACATCATTTAAAATTAGAAACCTATTCTCTAAAGTTAACTGGAGTCCTCCCACTGCCACAGCTGAGACGACGTGCCCGGTACCTACTCGCATCGTCATCTCAACAGCTTCCAGCTGTCACCAAGATCTAATCCCCTAAAAAAAAGAACAAACATGGTTAATGGCACCTGAATCAATTATCCGGGTAGAATCATCATTCTCCCCTAAACAAATTTCGAGCACAAGTAAATCAAATTTACCTTTATCCGCCTTGGTTGCTTTCATCTCCTTCAGATACAAAGGATAGTTTCTCTTTCAATGTCCATCTTGCTTGCAATGGAAACACTTTCCTTTAGCAACTGGTGGACGCCTCCTTAGGGCAACATGCGGTGGGTTAGTAGGTGCCTTACCTTTTCCCTTACCACCCTTCTTCTTCTTCCCCTTTGCAGAGTTAGAAATAGAAGGTGCAGACTTTGTTCCTGAGGTCGAACCTCTATGGATCGTCCTTGAGGATGAAGCAACATTTGCTTCACCCTTCTGCCTCTTCTTACTTTTCAGTAAAGATTGGTATGTCTGCAACTCGTAGAGGAGAGTTGTAAGGTTATATTTCACTTTGTTAAGAATCACATTGCTAACAAAGTGCAGAAAGCTCTCCGACAAAGAATGCAGGATTATGATAACCTGGCTGCCCTCATCGATGGTAGACCCATTCAACTCCGCCACATTGAAGTGGACCATCATGTTGAGCACATATTCACAAACAGAGGTGCCTTCTTACATTTTGGAGTTGAATATGTATTTAAGAGCCCCATGCATAAGTTGTTCAGATGGTTGTCCAAACATCCCCCGCAGGGACTCCATGATCTCACAGGCTGAGACCATAGGCTCATGTTTCTTGGCCAAGACGTCAGAAAGACTTGCTAAGATATTGGCTCGGATGTTCTCATTCGCCCTTGTCCATCAATCATATGCCTCTCGAATATTTCGAGCGACATTTAGAGCTGGAATAAGAGGACAAGCCTCCACGAGAGCGAACATGAGATCCTTAATGATTAGGATCGTTGTGATCATGTGTTTCCATGTTGAAAAATTGTCGCCAGTTAATTTTTCGGCGTTTAACAACGATAAGGTGGCTGTAGCCATTTGAAAAAGTTGCTGAAAATTCAAACAAATATTGATTGGATTTTGCTAAAACACTTTTAAACCAATTTATTTTGCAAAACAGTTTCAAGTACCCTAAGTTATAGACTTCTATTTTGCAATGATGCCCTAATGAGTCAGGACAAACGCCACCGGTAGGGTGATCAGTTGCCCCTTCACTGGGATGAGTCATTCTCAACCATTAGGCAGAATCAACTCTTGGAACTGAACCTAACAGCCACCATTTTTTGGTCCAGAATCGTTAACCTTTAACTATTCCGTGTAAATGTAACCCCTCGTTTTTGGTGCCAGAGTCCCGCCCTAATGCGCTTACCATAGGGAAAAGACAGATTAGGACAAGAGACTAAGTTACCTTATCCTCTTATAGGAGATCAAATAAAGAAACGCACAAAATGCCATACTTTAGGGGGACACTCCCAGGGTGCCTTGAGGCGATGTGCAGTAACTTTATTCAACCTAACTAGGGACACCGAGGGATATGTTGTCGCATATCCCGCTCCCACTTACTATGAACATTCTTTCCATCCACCTTGATATTGACCTACCCAAACACCATCTGTTGGGGGGACACGCCAAAGGTGCCATGAGGTCGAGGATAGATCTCACGGTATGGACTTTATGAGAAAAATGAAAGATTTAAGTGAAGCATCTTATGCCCCAAGTACCTCCCACTGAATGTTCTACCTAGGGATTCATTAACCTAGACAATCCGGCTACTGATTTTAGTGTAAGTCTTCTTTTTAAAGTCTGCTCATAAACAACGTTTGTTTATGAAATATAAACAAGTTCAAGTAGTCACATTTAAACACTTTAATGGACTGTCCTTAACTTGCATGCATGCATCAAATCTATCTAATTCACCTTTCTAGGTAAGTTCCCAGGTAGGGGTGTTACGTTTCCGTCAACTTAAATACCCCAGCCTAGACAGAACCCGCCTTAGACAAAAGGTCCCTTATAGATAGATTTGCTACACTTTAACCTTTTATTAGTCAATTTAATCCTATTAAACTGATTAAAAGATTAAAGTCTTAGGGTTGCTAATCATATTAGAACCGTGATCTTAGGTCTATTTGATCCAAGTTTTAAACATTTTAAAACATGAATTAAACCTAAGTAAACATGCATGTCTTTCTTATTTCTTTTAGTTCTAATTTCTCTTTAACTCTTAAAAAGAAACAATTAAAAAATATTGCGCATAACGAGGCGTTTATAACATTTATAAAGTAACCTATGTGTCATGCTTCATGCAATGTCCGGTCATTACTATATAACTTTTATATAACGCGTAATAACCAAGCAAACATGCTATAATTCACCCTTATATTATAACAATTATAATATAAAGATGATGCATGTCAATGCTTTTTATGCATGCATAAATATAACTCTTATATTATATGATGCATGAGCATGCTCTTACATAATTAAAATCATGCTTCTTTAAATTATAACAATTACAATAAAGAGATGATGCATGATCAATGCATAACCTAAGGTGGGATTTACTATATGTGCATACCATATGACATATTAAACATGCATCGCATATATTAAACAAAGAGATTAATGGACCGGGATGAGCCTTTAAACCAAAAAACCGGAATGAAAAACCCTATCTATTACAATTTTCATCGAGCAAACCAGTTCACAGTGAACCAAGTCTTGAACTGCCAGAAGTTCTTCATCGTGTAGCAAACTTCAGTAGGTAGACGATCGTTCAGCGCGCACTAGATGATAGGAACATTAGCAAACGATCGCGTAGATGACTATGAGGTTGCGAAGCCTGATCGTCCAAACGATCGTGTAGCGCGACGACAGGGTAAACAATTTACCTTGAGTTACTAAGCGATCGTTTAGTCAGTTACCAAGCGATGAAGCTTGCTGACCTAAACGATCGTCTAGCGCGTTTTAAATGATTCACGAGCGTCTCATCTACACGATGCGTGCAACTTGGTAAACGATTTACCTTGCGATGCTAAGCGATTGTTTAGTCAATTACTAAGCGATGAAACTTGCTGACCTAAACGATCATCTAGCTCGCGCGCACATTAAACGATACTCAGCGATCGCGTGACCGATCATCAACCCGATACAACCAACTCTTGATCGTATACCCCATCGTTCAACCGATGTATTCATCTGCGATCGTATAGTCCTTCATCTACACGATGCGATGGACAGCAATTGCATAGAGCGTGTTCTGTACGATGCGAACAACCCTAGATCATCTCCTTCCTCGAAGAGCCGCACCCTTTGCCCATAACTTCGATGAACAACTCAAGACTTCAAACACTTTGAATACATACTCGATTACGATTATTTATGCCCAAAAATGCTAGGGCCTTTACAAACAACCGCAAATGTAAAAGAAATTAAACAAACCAAGGAAATTCATCCCGAAAACATCCATTAATCCGGCACATCCAAAGCAGAATTAACATTTAAAACAACGTAGACATGCACCCACCATGAATGAAAACGTTATTTCATTGCAACAAATGAAATCAGAGTATCAGAAACCTGACTCTGATACGAATTGAAGGATCTCATACCAAGAATTCCATGAGCGGGCTTAAATCGCTCTGATTTCACAGTGACCGAAACACAAACGTTATACATTCCATACATACAGTTATGCATATTAAACTCATTATCGGCATGCTCAGAATACAATAAAACACAAGGAAAGGGTTCATACTAGATGAAGACACTTTTCGAACAACTGAACCCAAAGCAGCGAAAAACCTCCCATCGATCTATCAGCATCCGACAAGTATGTTGCTTGCAACAGCACGATCTGAGCGTACATGAACAATGTCGCGGGGATGACACCACCACAAGAGAAACTCGGGTATCCTTGGCATAAAAAACCTAAAGAGTGGGATTTGGTGAGTTTGGTAGAGGACGAAGGAGAAAACGTCGTGTAGACGATAAGTAAGTGGGAGATGAACTCTGCTATCGTAAAGCGGAAATGCTTATCATATAGTAGAGCTACACGATCGTTTAGGAAAAACTTAACGATCGTTTAGGAAAGATGTATACGATCATTTAGAGAATGCATGAAGTAGACGATCGTTTAGAAGAACGAGCTTCTATCTTATAGGCTCTTGTGATTGTTCATTCACAGATTCTTTTTGGGCGCGGGCGATACGAATTGCACAATTGAATTTTCAAATGAAAACTATTTTCATTACTTTAACTCGCCGATTACCATAACCTTCACAGCCCCACTTCTACGTCCGAACATGGATTAATCGGTTAATTATCAAATAATTAATCAATTAATTTAATTAATAAATATAATCATATTATATTTATATTCTATAGTTTGATATCATATATCTACTATAGTATTTTCTCCTTTTCTTGATATAAATCATATTTATATCTAATTTCCTCCAAAATAATGTATCTCATATATTTAGCCAATTATATCATATATAATTAACCAGTCCAATTATATCATATATAATGTATCTCATAATTGAACATTTCAAATTAACCCAAACACTGGTTCTCAACTTTATCCAAGCTACCTAGGTGACCTAATGGACCTGTGGCTCGAAGCTCCAATGGTACGTGAATAGCTGACTAAACTCTTTAGCCACGAGATCCACAATCCGTTGACTATTAGTGATTCCACTAAAGACTAACAACTGAACTCTTCTTACCACAAATATATTTCTGTGTCCATCGGATATAACCAATCATGAGTATGATGACTTTTCACAGATGCTATTAAGTACAACTAGGCCAATTTACCGTTTTGCCCCTATAGTTACATCTCACTCCTTAAGTACCACTGATTCCTCTAATGAACAATACAACATAGTCCAGCTATGTGTGAACACCTCTTGGGCCAAGAGAAGGTGTGTGGCGCCACATCGTTCAAGCCTCGGAATCAACCCTTAAGGGAGCCATCTATTTACTTACCCCTGCATCGGGGAAGGAGTGAATTCTATCTTGTGTAACTGAGTTCCTAGGTCCCAAATCAGACGAATCCTCACAATGGTAGGATTGAATCGGCAACCTGGCCACTCGCACGCATACAAAGAAAAGGATTGTCCTTAATGGTAGGAGTTCCCAACTCACTCAGGATTGAGGTCATGTTACCTATGGTCATCCTAGTGAAATGAAGTCTCTGTCATGAACGGTGTTATATAACGAGACGTTAACACATCGTGGTCAGGTCTTATACAAACTCTTTGTATAGGACGCCCTCGCTTGCATGTCCCCAACACAAATGATCAGGATCAGACCATCTGTGGTAAGTCACAACACTTGTGACCATCCCACAAAGTGGGCCGCGTCCGTAGCGTTACCAGGATAAGGTTTCCCTCCTTTATCCATTTACTACAGACCATTTTGGTTATCACTCAAGACATGATCCACTTGTATGTCATCACATACATGATTGAGTCACATACATATAACCAGGGATTTTATGTTTATTGGTTTGTGGTAAAGCAAATAAAACAAGTAACCGAGCAAAACAACAAGATGTGAAGTAAATATCATTTATTAACAATCATAGGAGTTCGTATATATTGTTTACAAACTACAGGACACAAGACTTTAGGGCATCAACCCCAACAATATGCACATACAAGATTTATTTAATTATAACATACATCGAATGCATAAATAATTAAACAGACTAGTATGGTTTTAGTTTTGGCATAAACAAGCAAACAGAAGCCTAACTATTACAATCAGCTTCAAAATCATCTTTGAACCGTTCAAACCGCTCCAAACCGAACCCAAGCACCTTGAACCGGATTGGATGAGTCTAAACCAGACCAGCCAAAACACTTTGAGGCTGAACTAGATTGGACCTTGAGAAAACCAATCGAACTAGCTACTCTTAGTCGAACCTGAAAGTCTTGCAAAGGTCGATCGTGTAGCGCTGAAGGTAATCGTCTAGCTCCATCACCTTGTGTTGTGAAAGGGGTACATGATCACTTAATGTTTGCCTCAACTAAATGATCGCTTAACTTTATCGCATAGAACTATACGATTGCTTAGTGTCTGCCGAAGCTAAACGGTCGTTTAGCTCTATCATATAGAACTACACGATCGCTTAGCTATCGCTTAGTTTTATCGTATAGAATAAATGATCATAGAACTAAGCGATCATTTAACACCATCGCCTAGCGCTTCATGTCATCATTTAGTATCCATCGTAGCTAAACGATCGCTTAGCTCCATCGTATAGAACATCATCGCGTCGCTTAGCAATTCGTCTACACGATCGCTTAGCTCTACATCTAAACGATCACTCAGCGCTATTGCATAGCACTTCATCGCATCGCTTGGTGTGCATCGTAGCTAAACGATCGTGTAGTACCATCGTATAATAAATTCAACATATCATTTAGTTCCCATTCCAAAGTTAAACGATCGCTTAGTGCTATCGTATAGCAAATTGAACGCATCATTTAGCTCCTGCAAGTACACGATCGTCTAGTGTTCAACATCACAACGACCAGCGCCCATTGCTATACGATCGTCTAACTTTTCTTCCCATCATGTAGTGTCTGGAGCTAGACAATCGCTTAGCAACTTAACCTCAACAACGATTTTAAGCAGAAGCTGAAAACTGGAACATCAGCTCGACCTCCTTCACTTGTTTCTTCAATTACATCTTAATTTCAACTCTAATGACTCCAAATAAATTACAGACTCTTGTTAACACATAAAAGCTCATCAAAGAAGAGCCAATTACAAATTTAAATGAGAAATTAAAGAGAATTAAAATGCCAAAACTCAGAAAACCATATCAATGCATCAGTTTCATATTTTTCATATAAAACACCCATCAAACCAAAATTAAATCGAATTGAATGCTTATATGAAGCTCTGATACCAATTGTAGAATTGTATCAGCAACAGCGGAAGCACAAGGATCATCTAAGCACTACAATTCACTAATTTTGGCAAAATATAAAGCATGCTCTTATAAAAAACAAGTGAATTTCATGACATACCTCTTGTAAAATATCTTCAAAGCTCCTTCTCCAGCTGCTATCTTCTCCAAATCTTATTATAGACTACCTCAAGATCTTCCCCACTATTCTCTTGGTGCTCTAGATTGAGTTGTGAGACTGAAAACATGCTTGAATCAAGGGATGAAGAAAAAATGCTCACTGCAGTAATCTTGTTGAAGAACCCTTTCTTCAACCCGAATTTTCTCTAAAATTCTCTATAGATTGCATGCCCGATTTTTACTCCAATCTCTTCATTATATTATAGATCAATATGCAAAGAAGAGAGTTGCATGAGTTGCAGCTCACGCTTGGAGAAGACAAGGCAAAGAGAATGCTAATTGTGTGAGCTACTTGAAAGATGGATAATGGAAAATCTACTTTTTCCATTTTGTGTTTTGCTTTTTCTAAATTTTCAATTTTATCATAAAATAAAAAATGATTTTATAAAATCTATTTTGATTTTAAAACTGGAAAAATTAATTAATTTCATAAATAAATTATTAAATAATACTTAATTAATTTAATATCAAATATTAAATTAATTTTTAAACAAATCCATCTTTATATATTTAAATCATATTTAAATATATAAATTCTCCTATTCCGTTTAATTCTCAAATTAAACATGTAATTATATCTCATATAATTACTAATTCCATTAATTCAAATTTGAACGATTCAAATTAACTCCTCACGCTATTCTAGAGCTAGTCCGTTATAAGCTAGTAGGGGGACCTCGCGGACCTACAGATCATGGGCTCCAACGATCCCCATTCGTTAATTAATGGGTCATTCTACTAAAGTCCATAGTTGAACTCCCCTTATTGTAGATATATTATGTCCACATGATTTAACCATAATTAGCAAGTAACCCTTTCACAGGTTGTTCGTAATAACGACTGGGTCAAATATCTGTTTACCCCTAAGATTACGTCTTATTCCTTAAGTCCCTACTGATCCTCTAATGAACAACTGGTTTGTGATCCAATCACTAAACCAAACTCTCTCAGCCCAGTAAGAGGGTGGGGCCCCTTGTTCAAGACCTGAATTCAGTATTTGAGAGATCAACCTTTCTCCTATCCCTAAATCAGGTAGCGTGAACTCCGTCTTGCACCCTATGTCCCCAGCTATTTATTCTGTCTTACCCCTGAAATGGGAGTCTTATTGAGCCGGCGCAATTGAGCCAACCCTCACCTATGCAAATCTAAGGACAATCTCAAATAAACAGGAGTTCATAGTTAGCTCAGGATTAAGATCGAGTTACTTAGGTCATCTAGGTGAAATAGTCAGTCTTATATAGTAAACAGTGTTATAAAGTAAGAGTGACTTATTTCTTGGTCTTGATCTTATGCAAACTCGTTGCATAGGACACCCCCACTCCTCATGTCATAACATGTACGAATTAGGATCATATCGTATATAGTACTTTATAACTCTTTGTAACAACTACAGAGTAAGCCGCATCCAATGGTGTTACCAGAATAAGGTACCCAAACTTATGCATGTACCATAGATCATTTTGACTATTTACTCAAACCTGATCCACTCTTATGTCTCCACATAAAGTTCAAGTACTCATACAATAGTCATGGGTCTTAGTTTATTGGATTTAGAGTTTCATACAATTTATGAAATCAATAATAAGTTTATTGATTATAGAAAATATTTATCATTTTACAAACTGCGAATTTTAGGACATAAAACTCAACACATCTATCATGTAACAATACATGCCTTCCCATGTTTCTTCCCTCATCTGCAGTAGAATTGGCCCAGGCAAGTACAATGGACTCTAGTTCCACAATTAAGACTGAGAGGAGAATCAATCCAACTAGAGCAAGGATCGTGAATCCTCAATATGAGGCCTTAGTCATTGTTGATCAGCTACTCCTTGGTTGGCTATATAACTCGATGACACAAGAGGATGCCATTCAACTTATGGGTTTTAATAATACGTAGGAACTACGGGATGCTATTTACTGTTTATTTGGTATTCAAGTATTCAATCAAGAGCAAAGAAGGACTATCTTCGACAAGTTTTTCAACAAACTCGCAAAAGTAACTCTAAAATGAGTGAATATTTGAAAATAATGAAGTTGCACTTTGATAACATATCACAGGTTGGAAGTTCGATGACGACTAGAGCATTGGTCTCACAAGTATGCTCAGATTAGATGAAGAATACAATCCAATTGTGGTTTTCATTTAAAGCAAACAAGATATTTTGTGGCTTGATATGCAATCAGAACTTCTATCATTTGAGGAGAGGCTTGAACATCAGAAAAAAACCAAAGCCACTGGAACATTTAGCCATAATGCATCTGTCAATATGGTGTCCAGTCGAAATTACAATGGTGCTCAATCACCTAATCAGGGTGGTAATCAAGGAAACATCCAAGGGTGCAGTCACCAATATTTAATGGCCAGAGAGGAGGAATTGGTTGCGGCTACCGAGATTGTGACAGAGGTAGAGGAAATTGGCCGATGTGTCAGGTCTGTAAGAAATTTGGACATATTACAAATGTGTGTTATCACGTGTATGACAAGAAATTTAGTCCAATTCAAAATCAAGGCAAGGCAAATACAGGTGGTTCACCACTCCCTGATCCTCATCCATTGCCTTCATAAAAACTCAAAACAATAATTTGTTCCTTGCTACATCTAAGACCGTTGCATATCCAAGTTGGTATGCATATAGTGGAGCCATAAATTACGTCACAATACTATAATAATATTGCTAATCCTGCAAAATATAGAGGTAAAGATCTTGTTACTATTGGTAATGGTGATAAATTGAATATTTCTTACATAGGCAATTCTTGCTTGACTGTTGGTTGCTGTAAATTAAATTTAGAGAATATGTTATGTGTGTCGATATAGCAAAGAATCTGGTGAGTATCTCCACACTTGCCCAAGACAATGCTATTTTTGTTGAATTTCATGGTGATTGTTGCATTGTTAAGTACAAACTTACAGGAAGAACATTACTGAAAGAAACACTTAAAGATGGGCTCTATAAGCTAGAAGATGCAGAGGTCAGACCACTTGACATTTCAAGAAGAGGAAGTTGTGCTTCAATCCAGTCAATGAATAAAAATAATGATTAAACAATATTTATTAATGTTATTGAATCAATAGTTGTATGACATAGACGGTTGGATCATCCCTCCTCTAAAGTTTTAAATTCAATACCTAGAGATTGTAATTTATCTGTTAAGGCTAATGAAGATGGAATATTCTCGTGCCAACTTAGGAAGGCTCATGCTCTACCTTTCGTTGACTCTAAATTTCATGCATCTGATAAATTTAATCTTGTTCATACTGATGTTTGGGGACCAACTCCAATGACGTCGTCTAACGGCTGTCGATATTATATCTCATTTATAGATGACTATAGTAGGCTTTTGTGGATCTATCCTCTCAAACAAAAATATGATACACCAACATTTAAACATTTTCTACAATGGATCAAAAACTCAATTCAATATGAAAATTAAGGCATTACAATTAGACAACGGAGGAGAATATACTCGAATTCATCAACCCTGCAACGCTATGGGAATAATCTCACGATATACTTCCCCATGCACATATGCTTAGAATGGACGTGCAGAATAATTAACATAGACATATAGTTGAGATGGGTCTCACATTACTGGCACTAGCATCTATGCCTTTTAAGTTTTTGGCAGGATGCGTTTCTAATATATGTATCTCTGATAAATGGCCTACCGACACTATGCAAGGTAAGTCACCTCTTCAATTAATGTTTAATAAAAAAAAAAAAAAAACTTGATATAACTAATGTTTGAACGTTTAATTGTGTTTGTTTTCCATGCTTGAGACCATATCAGGATCAAAAATTCAGTTTCATTCACAAAAATGTGTCTATTTGGGACCTAATTCGGTGCACAAAGAATATCAATGCTTGAATTCTGCTAGGAAAGTCTTTATATCCGGACATGTGAAGTTTAATGAGAATGAATTCCCATTTTTCGCTAGTCATCTTCAGACTTCATCCAATCTACCTTCCCAACACATTACACCCATCTTCTGGACTGGATCAGGCCCACAATTATCCATCACTTAATTTCAGCCCATCACTGACTAATATTCCTAAAACCATAACCCACTCAACCTCACCAGAAAGCTCAATTACACCAGCCCATTCCACTTCACTAACCGGAAGACCATCATGATGCTGTCAGCCCAATTTCACAATAACCACCACCAACCCAAAATCCTGACACATCTCCTTCTTTTACTAAACCTACGCACGAGGAATCTTCGCAAAACTCATCATCATCTTCTTCTACCAGTCCGTTTGAGTCGTCCCCTTCGCCGCCTACCCTATCTCAAAATCAAAACTCGGTTTACAATCCTATTCCATTACCATCCCATCCCATGATGTCCAGAGGTAAATCGGGAATTTTTAAACCCAAAGTTTGTGTTATGAAGGCGAAGGCTAACTGGTCTGTAACCGAGCCCACTCGCTTCAAAGATGCTCTAGCAACTCCTCAATGGAAAGTCGCGATGGACAGTGAGTATACAGCTCTCATCTCTAATCAAAAGTGACATTTTGTTTCTCTTTCTCCGTCTTATAACGTTCTGGGTAACGAATGGATTTTTCTCTTAAAGCAAAACCCTAATGGATCTATTCAGCGCTACAAATGCGACTGGTGGCGAAAGTATTTCATCATTACCCGGGGTTGATTTTTTTGAGACGTTCAGCCCTATAGTTAAGGCTTCAACTATCAGAGTTGTTCTCAGCATGGTTGTCACGAAAGGATGGTCTCTTCGACAGCTTGATCTCAACGATGCATACTTAAATGGCAGCCTGAATGAAGATGTTCACATGAATCAACCTCTTTGTTATGTAAGTACTACACATCCGAACTATGTATGTAAATTAGACAAAGCTATCTATGGGATTGAAACAGCAACCCCGTGCCTGGAATAATACACTGAGAGTTGCTGTACTGGGATGGGGATTCCGGAACTCAAAATCTGATAGTTCTCTATTCATCTTTCACTCTGGAAACTTATCCTATTATTATTGGTTTATGTGGATGATGTGATAATCACTGGAAATAAACCTCACCTAATTTCGAGACTGGCTATTGTTCTTGATGATAAGTTTGCATTGAAGGATCTTGGGGCGTTGAACTACCTTTTAGGCAGTCAGGGACATTATCTGTAATCTAGATTTATATTAAATCAAGCAAAATATGTTGATGACCTTCTTCATAAACTTGGTCTGTTGGATCTTAAACCTGCTGCTTCACCGTGTGCCTTGGGCAAACACTCATCTCCTATTGAAGGAAATCCTTTGGAAGATCCTTATTTGTATCACAGCAAGATCGGGGCCCTTCAATATCTCAGGCTTGACTTTGCTTATATTGTAAACTAAGTGATAATAAGGATTACCGACATCAGCAAACCTCTACTAATCAAGTGAAATGGATAATACTAAATCCTCCTCCTATTACTACGATGGCGTAGCAATAGTGGTAAGTCTAGATCGATTTGCTGGGAAGCATTAATATGAGTTTTTCGTCAAGCCAATTTCCTAATTAGAGCGAGAAATGGGAGGGGTAGGGGGAGAGGTTTTGTGTGAATAGTGATAATGAAGTGCAAGAACATAAAGTACAAGGGTAAATGTAAACTAAGATTGGATTCATCTAGTTTCGAGAGCAAGAGAGATCCAATGCAATTTCAATCATCGAATTTCGTTAATTAGACATGGATTTGATTTATGCATGCACAACAACTTGCTTGACATGACTGAACTAGCCTCTACGGTGGTAGACAACTAATTAAGAACGAATCAAGGAAGCGTTCTAAATAATAACTAAAGCTAGAAAGCCACGCCCTAATTAAACTACATGTCCCTAAATCCTTTGGGTTTGATAGCGTCCATATAAAAATAAAAACATGCACATTAAGCTTTGAGATTATATTGTCTTGATTAACCAATTGGATAGCCTAATCAATTAACCAAATTTTATCTTTGAACCTAGCAAACATGCATTTTAGAAATAACCATCAAATACACGATTAACTATTTGCTACTAGGTTGATTGAGCTAGACATTCGAGTGTGAACGTGACATAGCTATGAATCAATTAGCAAGGAACACATGCTTCCGAGTGAATAGTCAACAACACAAACATGCATATCGAAATTGAAACGAATTCAAAGAAAACATAAAATCTACATGCATTCAACCCAAAAAACAAAAATCTCTAGAAATTTACAAAGAATTCTTGCTCCCAAATCTAAATTAAATTACCTCATCGATTCATAGACAAATCGAAGGAGAAAGATCTAATCCATTGTTTACAACCCGAAAGGAAATTAAAATCTAACCTAATGATGCTAAAAAGAGAAAGAGATTGGTTGAACCTCTGCCAAAATTCTTCGTTAATTCCACCATTATTTTCCACCTCTCAAACTTTTCTTTGAGAAATTTTGAGTGAGAACTCAGTCTTCCTCTCTGAAACAGGAAAAAACTCCACCACCTCCATTGCAACTACCATTGAAGCATCCACCATACAAGCCAAAGGAAGCAAGAGATTGCGATTGGCGACTTGACACTTTCATTCTTTGCTTCTTACTACATTTTTCTTGTCATATTATTTGTATTAAGCTATTTGAGATTGAAAAAACTAGCACACCTTGATATAAATATGATATCTTTCATATTCAATTCATCCATGTCGTCTCTTTCCTTTATCATGAGCAACTAATTCTTCAATGGGTTGAAGAAATTACACTAACATTTTTACTAAGTCTTGCAAAAGTTAAAGTTCATCTTGTTTAATGTGTGCATATTACATTATTTAAATTTGATGGAGAGATTGATTTAAGTAGAAATAATCAACTGATTGAGAGAGTGTGTGAATATGGAACTCACTAAACAAGGAAAGAAATGACTTTGGGGATAAAGTTAACATTTTCTCTGAAATTAACTCAAGCATGCATCCTAGGAATAGGGTATTATGGCTTAAAAACATCGAGAGGTGAGTTCTTTATTTTATGAGTTAATGACATGAACACATGACTTATGCATTCATTGATATCCCCTTCATATTTCATGCACTCTATTTCATTGTATTTGCAATTATCATCACCATCTTCACTTTCATAACTGTTCAAAGCATCATCAGTCACATCAGTCACTATCCTTTACACCGTTCACCTGCATACACTTTCACCACACTTGTACTTAGTCCAATTAGTTTAGTTGTATAAAACATTCTCGACGCATAATTGAGATTTCAAGGCTTTGAGATCAGGCATTAAGCTCAAACGCATCTTAGTCGATAGTCCCTGTGTTCAACCCTTAATTCACCAGAACTTTATTTTGACTTATACTTGGGTTTTAATAGGAAAACATTGTGTTTGACTTAGATTATTCATTTTATTTGTTAATTAAGGCACGACATAAGACTATAATTTCTTTAACCCATACTAAACGCAATAGTAGCATGGGTGGATATTGCATTTTTATGGTCCAAAATTGGTTTATTGGTTGTCTGCTAAATAGGAGGTAGTTCCATGCTCTCCAATGTTGAATCTATGTACAGACAAATGTCACAATTAAGATAATTTGGATGCAATCCATTCTGTCTGAAGAAAGGACTTCTTCTTTATTGTCCTCTATCCCTAAAATATTCATCACTCTGTAAACAATGAATTAAATCAACTAACTCTCACTAAAACAGTTAGTTAGTTAGACTGTTATAACCTTATAAATACACTGAAATCGTGAGACTTTAGTAGACTTAGTGAGTTTTTCAAGAGACTAGCCTGAAAGTTTCATCAGCTTGTAAATGTTCTTCTCCAAGAAATGAAATCTTTAAAATGCTCATCAAAGTGGATGTAGGTCAAGTAAGACTGAGTCACTATAACCCATTATGTTCTATCTTCTTTTATTTCCTCTTCTCCCATATCTTTCTTTCTTTCTGAATGTTGGAAAATGAACCAGAGATGCTTGTTAAAGGAATGATCACTAACCAAATCGTCCAGTGATTGTTGAGGGATTTACCACATCAGCCTGAAGCTGTTGAACCAGTGTAAACCAAGAAATGACCCTCTTAATCACAAACTACTCGTTCCCTATAGCTCCATAACGAAAAAAGAGGAGAAGGTTGATGAAAAAGGACTTTAAAATCCCAGCGTCGAGCCTTGAAGAGAAAATAGATGAAGAAAAGGACGATAAGCTCGACGTAGTTTTTTTTACCAATAGAAGAAGAGATAAATTATTCCATCCTCTCCTCGGGTTAAAGTTCATGCAAGATCCCAATCTTTACAACTTGAAGTGAGATCTCCCTCTCTGCAGCAAAAGAACTTAGGGGTTGAGAATCTCTCTTCTTCACATGAAGAATCGAGAAAAGAGTCTCCGCGTCTTCCGATTCATCCCAATGAAATACCTTCCATCCTTCTCTTTAAAGAGCGCATCCCTTCTCCCTCGCATCCTGGTCTGAAGGAAAAGGATTCTACACTTCCTCCAATAGAAGAAAATGTAAAGACTTTGGTTCTTAAGGAGTCAATAAATCCAACCTTCCTTCCACCTTCGCCTCTTGTTGATGACCCAAGCGGCCAAGTCATTAATACCTCACAAATGCTTGGGCCTTGCATTGGTGAGATGAGTAGGTGTCCACCGTAAATGAATAAAGAGTAATGTCACAACTAACCACATTAACCTAGTGCTGAGTACTTTGATCTGGGAATAGAAGAACTTTACGGATACATGCATGAGGAATTTTGGACTCGATCAACATCGTAGTTATGCAACAAGATGAACTCAAGTTTAAGGTCTTCAATACGCAACATGAAGCCTTTGTAAGTGACCTACAGGCATTGAGAAAATTCGTTCAATGCCAAGCTCAGCAGCAAGAACAACTTCTTTACCAACAAGCTGAGTTAAGGGGTTTCATGCAGCATCAAGCTCAATGCCAGAATGAACAATTCCATGCGTTGATGCATTATATTCATAACGTCTTTGTTTAGCATATGCTTGCTCCTACCATTCCTCCATCACTTTGACAACTCCTCTGTTTTCCTGATGAAGAGAATCCTCCTACTACGCTTGATGATGACAATGATGGGAGAGGAAACTAAATTTGGGGTGTTGATTTTTGTTATTTTCATTCAATGTTTTGTAAGCTTTGAATGCTTTGTATTCAATTATCTGCATTGAATGAAATTTCAAGTTAATCCATTTTTCTCATGTCTTTTCTTTGCGTTTATCGCTTGTATATATTTATTGCATTCTTAGTGTTCCTCCTTATTTTAATGTGTTTGCATAATGACGTCAATAATAATACTTATGCTAACCAGATTTGGGGGTGTGATAACTTCTAGACATACAAGTTATTGTACCTTTTTATTTAGAATAATTGGTAAAATTCATAGGAAAGTGTATTAACCTGATATGAAATTCATGTTGAGAATTACACTTTGCGTTCATGCATTTACAAAACTCATTATCCTAAAAATTATAGAAGTTAACATCTTTGAATGCAAGATTTATGATGAAAAAAGCAAAAATAAACTAAAGGAACAAAGCTGCAGCTGTGGACGCATATAAAGTGATCACAACTCCAAATCTTGCACACAACGAACCATGCGATGAACAGAAATATGAAAAGAGAAAACCACAAACGCGTGAGCGGTGGATGTTAAATCAAAATGCAAGTGGTAGCTAAGTTTACACAGTCATGACAGAGACAGTGAACCTGTGACGCGAACGTAGTAGGGCATGGAATTGAATGTAAAGGTGTCAAAGAATCATTAGAAAGAGGCAAAAAAAAGTTTCTTTTTAATGTCTATAAATAACCCGGCATAAATTTGTTCAAGAGAGAGACATTCCACTGAGAGATTGGTTGACCTCTGCCAAAATTCTTCCTTAATTCCACCATTATTTTCCACCTCAAACTTTTTTTTGAAGAATTTTGAGTAAGAATTCAGTCTTCCTCTCTGAAACAAGAGAAAACTCCACCACCTCTATTGCAACTATCATTGAAGCATCCACCATACAAGCCAAAGGAAGCAAGAAATTGCGACTGGCGACTTGACAATTTCATTCTCTTCTTCTTACTGCATTTTTCTTGTCATACTATTTGTATTAAGCTATTTGAGATTGAAAAAACTGGCACACCTTAATATAAATATGATTTCTTCCATATTCAATTCAACCATGTCGTCTCTTTCCTTTATCATGAGAAATTAATTCTTCAATGGGTTGAAGAAGTTAGACTAACATCTTTACTAAGTCTTGCAAAAGTTAAAGTTCATCTTGTTTAATGTGTGCATATTACATTGTTTAAATTTGATGGAGAGATTGATAAGTAGAAATAATCAACTGCTTGAGAGAGTAAGTGAATATGGAACTCATTAAACAAGGAAAGAAGTGACTTTGGAGATAAAGTTAACATTTTCTCTTAAATTAACTCAAGCATGCGTCCTAGGAATAGGGTATTATGGCTTAAAAACATCGAGAGGTGAGTTTTTTATTTTATGAGTTAATGATAAGAACGCATGACTTATGCATTCATTGATATTTCCTTCATATTTCACACATGCTATTTCATTGTATTTGCAATTATCATCACCATCTTCACTTTCATAACCATTCAAAGCATCATCAGTCACATCAGTCACTATCCCTTACATCGTTCACCTGCATACACTTTCACTACACGTGTACTTAGTGCAATTATTTTTGTTGTATAAAACATTCTCGACGCATAATTGAGATTTCAAGGCGTTAAGATCGAGCATTAAGCTCAAACGCATCTTTGTCGATAGTCCCTGTGTTCGACCTTTAATTCACCATGACTCTATTTTGACTTATACTTGGGTTTTAATAGGGAAAACATTGCGTTTGACTTAGATATTTCATTTTATTTGTTAATTAAGGCACGACATAAGGCTATAATTTCTTTAACCCATACTAAACGCAATAGTAGCATGGGTGGATATTGCATTTTTCTTGGTCCAAAATTGGTTTGTTGGTTGTTTGCTAAACATGAGGTAGTTCCATGCTCTCCAATGTTGAATCTGAGTACAAACAATTTTCACAATTACAGTAATTTGGATACAATCCATGCTGTCTGAAGAAGGGACTTATTCTTTATTGCCTCTGTCCCTAAAATATTCATAACTGTAAACGGTGAATTAAATCAACTAACTCTCACTAAAACAGTTAGTTAGTTAGACTGCTATAACCTTATCAATACACTGAAATCGTGAGACTTTAGTAGACTTAGTGACTTCGAGAGAGAGTAACCTGAAAGTTTCATCAGCTTATAAATGTTCTTCTTCTCCAAGAAATAAAATTTTTAAAATGCTCTTCAAAGTGGATGTAGATGACTGAACCACTATAACCCCTTGTGTTCTATCTTCTTTCTTTCCTCTTCTCCCATATCTTTCTTTCTTTCTAAATGTTGGTATTAGATTCTTTCTGCAAATATTATTAACTGCGTTTTGAGTGCAAAGAAGGTCATCAAATACTTGTTTTTACATTCAAACCATGCTGCAAATTTCAACAGTTCCTTCGATCCTTTGTGACAACATCACTGCTACTTGGCTTGTTGCAAATCCTGTCCTTCACAATCGATCTAAACATATCGAGTTGATCATCACTTCATTCAAGACTGCGTGTTGCGTAAAAAACTTAGTTTGATTGGTACCATTGTCACATGACCAATTTGCTGATATTATGATCAAGCATCTATCTTCTGCTCGTTTTAGAAGTCTACATATCAATCACTCTGCACTTCATAGCCCCATTTCACTTGAGGGGACGATAGAATCTCATTCATCTTCATAAGTTTTGGTATAGTTTTCTAATTATTCTTGCTTAATAGTTTGTTATTGCTTTGTCTTATCATTATCCTACACATGCCGTATTGGGTGGCTTTATATTCTTCCTCTTGGTTATCTATGATGAAGAATATAAGCTCAAACATTCAACATTCAAGAACTATTTTATATTTCTTTAACTTTTACAATCTGTTATTGTAACTACTTGTATCAGAAAAATAGTATAAGTACTCATCATTTACAAATTTCGTAATATACAATTACAATAGCTTCAAGAAAAACTTGAAATCTGTAAAAGATAGAATCTGTGACTTAGCTCTCAATAAAGATCTCTCTCCTTTCCGTGGATGTAGGCAACATTACGTCGAACCACGTATATCATTGAGTAGTACTTCTTTTCTTCCCTTCTTTTACACGATTGCATGCATTTGTTCTTCAATCGTTTACTCGAGCAGTCGCACAAAATCAAACAGAGAAATTAAGGTTAGAAGAAGTTCTGAAGAAATCAAAAAGAGAGAGAACGAGAGAGCAAGAAAGAAAAAGGAAATTAATTCTGAAACATCACCCATCAGATTATTTTTCTTTCATTTCCATCAGGCAAAGATTAGTGGAGCAAACCACGTGGAGCACATCAACTAGAAGCTCGTGGACAATTAATAGCCAAGTATTCTACCAAACCAAATTCTTTTGGAGTAAAATAATTGGACTCACGAATTGGATCAGCAAGAAGAGCCACACATATTATTCATCATTTGGGCTTATTTCAAACATACAACAAGAAGCAGGCCCAACATATAAATCAATCATTATTCTCATCAATAATATTGTATGGACAATCTTCTCTTTCAAAATTACCTTGTTATATAATTATGTATTTAATTTGGATATACTGAACATAAAAATTGTCACTGCTAATTAACTTTTTAATTAAAATTTGAAAACATTATGTTTTAGTTTATTTCAATTGTTGTTGCAATTCTTTTTTTATATTAAATTGATACTCTTTGGACAGTAAATATAGTTTTAATTTCGTTTGAGCTCTCTCATTCTCCCTCAAGTTAAATTATAATTTAGCTTTTATATTTTGACCGTAAATTTAATTTATTTCTATCTATTTTTAAATTTCCACCTTTGATAAAAGATGGACATTCATATGATAAGAATAAAAAGTCCTACATGATACTTGATCGACGGAAAACGTTTTACTTAAATTGAAAACCTTTTTGAAGAAAAGTCTTCAATCTAGTGCAAGTGTATACCGTTGAAAAGTAGTAAAAAGAAATGGCATTCCAAGTTGTCTTCCAAGGAAATGGTTTTTTCAACAAAAATTCTTGTAAACAACAAAAATTTCCTCAACATTGCAACTTAGTAAGTTTAATAACCAAAAATTGTTTTGATGAGCTTTTGAAAGAAGTAAATGAGGAAATAGCTAAAAATTCAATTATGATAAAATGAGATTTAAATATAATCATGTCTAATTTAAGGACTTTTAGTCTAACATGAAATTATAAATTAGACTCAACTAAACAATGCACAAGATAAAATGGATGCTACACCTATTTGATCTTCTATGGAGTATTTTTAGGAGTCTAAGTCATTAAACCTATATTTCTATGGCTAATATAATTTACAAGACATAGGTGAAAACAAGGTCTTATGTCTAAGTTCCTCTCCTATATTGCCTTTATTCATTCTAAATCTAATCTAACCCTTTTAGTATTAGACAAGGTTTTATGTTCATTAATTTAGGTGGACAATCTAAACCAATGCTAAGAGCAAAACTTAAGGAGGGAAAGTGTAATGGGAGGTATTAGCAAGGAAAGGGCATAAAGTTTTAGCAAAAACAGAACATTAAAATGCTGGAAAATAGTGAAGAATTAAGGAAAATTGTGCAGAAGAATAACTAATAAAAAACTAGAGAGAGTTCCATATATCCATCTTAATCGGTCTTGGATTCCAACTTTTTCAAGTAAAAATCGAGCCTGAACATTCCAACGTCTGTGTAAAATGGATAAAGAGAAGGATATAAAGAAAAATGAATGTGAAAATAAAAACAAGAACTAGAACATTGATCTCAAAAAAAAATAAAGAAATAACACTAAAACTAAGACTATTATTAGGATAATTATTATAAAATGAAATGGGACTACAAAGATTAAACTGCCGGAAACATGAAATTGAAATTAAAACAAGATTTGAATAAATAAAAGTTCTAAATAAACAGAAAAATTATAAGAAATAAAGAGGAAAACTTGAAGAAATAAGTTGGGAATCTCACTCAATCTTACTCAATTCATCCCTTTTCAAGGACAATAGTACAGTAGCTTAGAGCTTCAAGAATAGGCTAAAAACAGTAAAACAAACAAAAACAAAAAAAGGTGCAGAACTTTTTTTCTGTCTTCTTGGAGAAAGAAGGGATGAAGAATGGATTCTTTTGGAGAGATTTTGAGGCCTTTTTATAAAACTCAAGAAGGTGGTGGTTGCTGCTAAAGATGGACTACTGGATTGCCCCAAAATTTCAAAATTTAAGCCTCAAAACCAAATCTGGAATTAATTTTCTCTTGTGGTCGACTGCTGCAGCAACTTGCCTTTTTAGAATTCTGTCGCAATTTGGCTTCAAGTAATTTTCTGATACATCAAAATTAAAAAGTTTCTTGGCAAACTTAGCTCTTTTTTCACAATTAAGAAAAAAAATTGCCATTTATGAATTATTTGCTATTTTAATCTTAATTTTTCTATGAAAAAAAGACAAATTGAATGCATTTTACATCAAAATCCTTAGGTTTAGAAGCTAAATAATTCTAAAATAAGAGAATTATCAGTAGTTTAAAAAAAAATCTTATACCTTCCGATAAATACTTCTAGCTGTATTTGGTAACGATTTATCTTTAGTAATTTGAAGTTTATGCATGCTTGTTTACCTACAATCTCTTTTTTATGGTTTTTGCCTTTTAAAATTTTGAATTATAGTCAAATTTCAAAAATAAAAACACATATTTGAAAATTTAAAAAAAAAAATAGCTTTAAAAAACTTGTTTTTCCTTTTTAAATTTGACAAAGAATTGAAATGTTCTTTATAAAGATGAAAATTATTGTAAAAAAATTGTGAAGAAAAAACATAATATCAAAAAACAAAAAACTAAGGCTTTTTTCCCATTTGGTAACCAATTTATTTTTTAATAACAAATTTTGAAAATTAAGTTTTTTGTTTTAATTTCTTATAATGTTTTCATCTTTTCAAGTAAAATAGTTGAATTCTTAAATAAATTTCAAAACCAACGTTTCTAATAACTTTTTTTTTTTAGTTTTCAAAATTTAACTTATCTCGGTAAAAAGTATATGACAAAGCAAGCAATTTAAAGGTAAAGAGTTTGTTTATAAGCTTAATTTTTAAAAATTAAAAAAAAAAAACTAAATATTACCAGATGAGGCCTAAATGATTATATTTTAAATTTGTGTAAGATAAATTTCTACCGATTACTTGATCAAAAATC
>NC_052360.1:28917632-28977734 GCF_009727055.1 Benincasa hispida
AAAAAAAAAAAAAAAAAAAAAAACACCTTTAAAAAGTTTGAAGATTCACTTAGGGGCTGCTTGAGGCGCTAAGAGGATATAAGATATGGAGAGTTCTTATATCTAAAGAATTCTAAAGAAAATAATTGTAAGATACAAAACATGTTACGAAAATGGGTCCATAAATAATTAAAATCTATGAGATAGGATAGTGGGTCTCCAAATACTGATGATATAGGATGTGGAGATATACATCCCTCAAGTTTTCTTCCCCTCTCTCTTTCTCTCTCTCCAAAAACGAGTTAAACTAAAATATTAAGGAACTATAGGAAACTTATGATTTAAAGCATAGTTTTAAAAGGGTTCATATATTAAGAAAGAACTCACCAAGATTGTTCTTGTTTCTTGAAGTTCATTGATCATCAGTAATAGTTTCTGAAACTACATGTAACAAACCGAACTTAACATGTAAACAAATCTTGCCTTTCTCCAAGTTCAGCCTAGCTCCGATGACCATCCAATGTCCCGGACTATCCTGCGGCCCTTTACGCATCTCCGACAACTCCACGAACTTCACTAGCTTCTGCGCCTGCACCGACATCGGAGGTCCACCGTGAAAAACCCCCGAATCCACTATCACGGCAGCATCAGGTGGCTTCTCTTTCAAGGCAGCCGCAACGCCAGTTAAGGAGGTGCTGATCGCTGAGAAGATACCGGACTTTGGGGAGATGTCAGAGGAGTGGCGGGCCCAGCTGGTTTGGACGACATAGGAGTTAGAGACCTTAGAGTAAAGGAGGCGAAGATGGAGGACGGTTTTGGAGTCGTGTTGTTTTACAACATGGAGTTGGGCACCGGTGACTATGAACGCTGTCGGGGATGGGAAGTCGTGGTTGCCGGAAGTGGTGGCCCAGGCGGGGTCGTACTTGATTGGAGCTGTACACACGTGTGAGAATTTGTTGCGATTTAGTGACTCGACGTAACGCTCGTCGGCGATGTGTTGTGAAGAATGCCAATAGGTTTGTTGAGTGATGTTGTTTTCAAGAAGAAGAGGAGTAGTTAGAAGGTGTTGTATGTGAATGGCCAACCTGCAAACCCCAAACTTCAACTTCAGCCCAGCAATAATTCATTAAAAGAAACTTGTCAGCGATATAATATCGAAGTATGAAAAAAACTAGCCATCTATCTTTGTGCCGCCTAGATAAATGTTCAATAAAACTTTACCACGTGATAATTCTTTTAAAAAAAAATAATGAAATTGTTTTTATTCATTGCCCTTAAAGTGTTTATTACATTTGTTACCTGTTTGATTTGATGCCTTCGAGATATAGTCTCATTCCTGTTACTGGTTTGTTCTCCACTATAACCTATAAATAGCTTTACATACTTCAAATTACAGGTTTGAAGAAGTCACCACTAACTAGAGTCAAAAGTTTAAGTAGATGAGTTGTTACGTTTTACCTGAGTTGTATTTACATATAGTTTTGGACCCATCAAGTTGAGTTGAAGGGAAGGAAAAGTAGTAATGTTGGGAGTTGGTCCTAAAGGAAGGTCATTATGGATGGGTGCCCAAATCTTGTGCACTTGAAAATCCAAAAAGTATTGCAAGTCTGCTATAGGAGGCTTGTCTACAAGAGAAAAGCACATACATACATATGATGATCTATAAAAAAAACAACAAAAGATCAAGAGAAGCAACACGAGATGACAACGATGAAGAAGAAGAAATTGCATAACCGTACATCGGAGGTAAAGGTTAATGGCATGGGAAAGGAATCCTTTGCCCGGCATGCCTTCGAGAAGAGAGATGATTGGAATGAACTGAAAATGAATCGCGTCGGGCGATTCGTGCACCGTCGGGAGCCACTCGCAATGGCTACTTGCTGTTGGACTTCCTCCTCTCTTTGAAGTTATCACTATGATTCCCTAACAGAAAACAACCAAAAGACTAATCTCAAAAATCACAAAAAAGTTAAATAGAAGATTTTGTTGTTATAGACTTTGGTTCTCCTGAACTTACGTCTTTAGCACTGACAGAAGAGAAGTTGCCAAAAGCCACAAGTTGGGGATCAAACAAGTTGAAGGCTTGTGGTGTCTGCATGAAGTGAACCAAATGTTTAGTTTACAGGTATAGATTTGTATTATAATTCTACTAACTAACATCTTGTCTGGAATGACACTCTAAAGATTTAAAAACGCTTTTTTTATAAGAAAATATACTTTTTACAGTATTTAGAAAGTCATTCCAAATAAACTCTGCATATAATTTATCGCTTTGTCCTAGTTTTTAAAAATAATGAAAGATGACCCTTTACCATTGTTAGAGTGCACTAGGAGCGTGTTAATTATTCTCACTACTCCTCATAATTTTAGTGAGTGTGATATTTACTTCATTGGTACAACAGTGTTCTCACATGCTAGAGCTTTTCCTCCCTTTTCCTCGAGCTCATGTTCAACTAAATCAATACAAGAGTGCTTTCACATGCTAAGTCTATTACACTTAGTTAAATCTGTTAAGCTGTTGAGTTTGTTAGGTCGATTTAATCTTTGTTAATTAGATAGTTTGTTATATCCATCTCCTATTTATACAAAGGAGAGTCTTTGTAATTGTTAAGCTTTTGATGAATAATACTCAAAGCGTTCTTCAGACTTATTGTCCGTGTACACGTAATAAGGGCTCTTCCTCCCTCCCTCGCACTTGCACACATATCCCACGTCCTTCCCTTGAACTCACGTTTAGTTAGTCAAATACAATAGTATTCCCACAGGCTCGAATTCACCGCTCTGAACCCTCATTAATGGTGAACTAGGAACAGTATGGATAATCTATAACAGGTTGTTGGTGCACTCCAACAAAGAAAGAAGCCATTCTTCATTTATTTTAAAAAACTTTGACAAACGACATTAATCATCCAAAATTTATGTCATCCATCCATACTTAAGCTTGATAAGAGAAATGTGAAGGAAGAAAGGTATACCTTGGGTTTGTGATGGTCTTTGGGTTTAGAAAGTGGTGGAGGAAAAGTACAGGCGCCATTGAAAAGCTGATCTCCAAGCTCTTCCAAGTGGTTCTTGAGCTCTGATGGTTCCAAATTTGATGACTTGTCTTGCCTTACAAGAACCACGTCATGTCCTCCAACGCTTAGCCCAACTATTATATGAGTCCCATACTTCTCTACGAACCTGTCCATAATTAGCCCATTTCAATTTCAAGGCTATTTCTGTTTAAAATTCATTGATTCTCGAGTTCAAATTTGATTTGGATAATGGTACCTCCAAATTAAAAAAGTTACATCTCGTGGGATAATTATTTCATTTTTCATTTTTTATTTTTTAAGAAATTATACATAAAACATTTCTTAAACCTTTGAATTAAATTTGATATTTGTTATCTACTTTTTATCAATATTTTAAAAACAAAATCAAATCATTGAATGAAATTGAGATGAGGCTTAATTTTAAAAAATGAAATATTTAGGTGTGGCTTGAGTTGTAGCTATCTTTGTGCAATCTAGATACCTGTCTAATAAAAAATTGTTATGTTAATTTTTTTTCTTAAAGAAAAGGGAAACATGAGATTTGGTTGCACCTAATCATTACTCTTTTCAAAAACGGAAACAAGATATGTAAGAGGATATTTTCATATATACTAAAAACATAAAGATAAAAGATACTCAAACACAAATATCATAAAATAAGTATTTACAAAAGATTCTAAAAATATAGTTGTATTTCAATTCAAATTTCAAACCATTATTAGAAATGTGTTTTATAATATATTTACACTACATAAAACTAGTTGTCCACTAAATATCAAATTGAATATAAACATTTTTAATTATATGAATATGTTTTATTTTATTACTATTTTATAATGTCATATAATTTACATTACAATATATAATACATATTTTAATTTCTACATTTATTAACCTTTTTTAAAAATATAATTATACATTTTGGAAACACTAAAATCATAAAATTTGTGTTCTCACAATTTACATTATTTCAATTGCAAAATTCAAAAAAAAAAAATCTAATTTATCAGTCAAAATACAACAACGGTGTAATATTTTCAACATTAACGATTCACATATCCAGTTTTATTAAACAATTTAATACCAAACCACCATGTTTTAACAATTTAGGATGAATAAGAATATTTTATTTTTATACGATTAAATTTCAATAGTCCAACCACATAAAGATCAGTACTTTGTCAACGATTCAAAATGTGAAACTTTAGACAAATTACATGTTTTTCACTTTTCTTTTGTGCAGATTTGAAAGAAAACAAGGCCCAAACCATTTTTTTCCTTCCCTAATTTCTTGGAGGCCATAAAAAGTGACAGAATATAAGTCTTTGTTTTTGTCTTTCTTTCTTGAGTTTGACAAAATACAAGATTCTAGTAAAGTATATTAAGACAATATAGAGTGTTCATATTATTTCATGATCATATAGGTTTTGTTTGAAACTCCTGTAGTTTTTAAAATAAAGGTTTACAGTTATGCTTTTAGAATATTTAAATGTGAAATGCAGTAAAATAGTGATTAGTAGATTTTAAATTGATATTAAATTTGTGTGATTTAGTTTTATAGACTAGACTCATTATTTCAATTGTTCTTATATTGATAGTTAATTTATAATTTATTATAATACAATTTTTTAAAAATTTATATGATTTAAATTGCAACTAATTTTGTTTCATCTCGAGAATGAACTGTCATTCAAAATTAAATCAACCAAATCTTCATAAGTAAATAGATGTGAAAAAGTATATTTCATAAGTTTGAGATTTGCACTATTAGAGAAGATAGCAGATTTAGGTAAACTAAATCTAAAAATTGGTTATATGTCAATTTTGAATGTTATAATAAATTATAGAAGGGGAATTCCTTATACAAATAGTAAATTTTAATTATAATTATGATAGACATTATTATCGATATCTATCATAGATAGATATTGATAGACTTCTTTCAACGTTCATCAGTGGTAAAAACTTATATAAGACTATTACTGATAGAAGTCTATCAGAATCTATCAATGATAGAAACTAGTAGAAGTCTATCATTGATACTATCAATAATAGAAACTGATATAAATCTATCATTGATAGAGGTTAATAGAAGTCTATTAGTGTCTATGAGTGTTTTTTTATTATTATTATTTCTGTAAATAATTTGGCATTTTTTGTACCAGAAAATTTTTCATTAAAAAATGATTCGTGATGAAATAATAAATAGTTTGGTTTTACCTAACATCCTAGGTTAAGATTCTTCCATAATTAATTTTTAGGCTTGTGCAATCGCAAATGAAACCTTAGAGAGGAAAGGGAGAATTGGAAATTTCATGAATAGCCTGATTTTCTATAAAAAAAAATATTTAAGTTCTAGCTAAATTATACCTATATTTGTGCAAATCACCCAATTATTAAATAAAAAACTTTACTACATAACAAAAAGGATTTCACGGATATAGATTGCACCTATTCATTACTCAACTTTCTATCTTTTCCAACAACTTTCACAATGGTGTACTAATATGGAGGTAGAAAAAATGAATTAGAACACTAGGAATTAAAGTCAATTGAGACCTGAAATGATCTACAAAAGAGGCTGCCAATAAATCTCGATGTTTGAAATTTATGGAGAATTTAATAACAATTACTGGAATTGATTTCAAAATGATTCAAATCGTTTATTTGATTCAAATCGTTTATTTATACGAAACATGCTTTTAAATGGATTAAAATCAATTTAATATAACAAAATTCATATTTAGAAATAAGATGTCTATCGAATTAAATTGAGCATAGCTCAATTGACATACGAGTATGCTAGAAATCACAAAATCTATAATTCAAATCTCCGTACTCCTAATTGCTCAAAAAGGAAAGTGATGTCTGTCGATCAAAATAATTTTAACCATTTCAAGATAGAGTATGGGACCGTTTCTGTTTTTTTTTTTTCTTTTTTGAATCAAGGATCTCTTAAGCTTTGGTATATATAAATGTCAATTCAGCTAAGCTCTTGTTGACGATGGTATCTATTTTTAACTCATAATCTTTAATTCATTTAAAATACACCATATTTTGAAGGCTCTGCCAATACTCTCACTTACGTCTTTGTCAATAAATAAATAAAGCCAGCCATTAGATCAGTTGACTATCTCTTAGAATCAAGGTTTGAGATTTATTTATACAGCTTGACGAAATTCTAGGCAATTCATAAGTTATAGTTGTTGTAAATAAAATAAAGCTGATTTTTTTGACTTCTTTAGTTTTTTTTTTTTTTTTTTTTTTTAATTCAAATTATCAATTTGTGGGTTAATATATATTTTAGTCAATATATTAATAAAATTATAATTTTATGCTAAAAAAAGAGAACAAAGTTATCTGAAATTTAACTATTATTTTATTTTCTTTCTACCATGGTTGCTATATATTTCATAAAAACTATTAAACCTCGTGCTAAATACCAGAAAAAATTGTATAAATATCATACTTTCTTGGTTTACACTAAAAATTTGTCTTTATAAATATTACACTATCGTGGATTTCGTATTCATATTGAAACACATTTTTTTTTTATAGATGCAATTATTTAGAGTGGACTCCATGAATAACCAATAGGGGACCACTAGTTTATACTATAAAAATAATTGAGGGCAAAAATGGAAAAGTATTTTGAGACTCTAATGTAATGAATTGGTAGGAGGATGGAAAAGTATTTTGAGACTCTAATGTAATGAATTGGTCAGATTCCTCCTAATAAGAATATCTTTTAAAACTAGAAAAATAAGATAAACTATTTGATATTATTCATAGATGCTAATAGAAGTATGGTTTGACATTTTTTTTTTTTATTTATGAAAATTTTCCTTTTTAAAATTTTAGAAACAATTTTAAAAGCTGATTGGAAATTAAAATAAAGGGAAACAAATCAATACATTTCACGAACTTTCATTTTCTCTCGGTAGCTGTCTTGTCGTTGATAGGTAAAGATTTGTTAAGCTAATAATTTCCCACTTGCCCAAGTCAAGAATCTTAGAGCATATTTCCAACATCATACTTCAAAGATTTCACACCATAAATTTATTATTATTATTATTATTATTATTATTATTATTATTTTAAAAAATAAGTTCAATAATTATATGTGAGTGGGGAGATTTACACATTTAACCTTTGGATCTAAAATATATCTTAATCATTTTGGCATGCAACTAAAAGAAAAAGATGTATATCCAGTGGTTTAAATTTTACTATGTATATTTTTCAGCACTGTTTATATTATATTTGCCTATTATGTGTTCATTTTAATAAGGTACCATGAATCTATTTTTTTTACTAAAATTAAAATATTTATTGTGCTCCAAATTCTTAATGTATATTTAAAACTTTAGAGCTACTAATGATGCCTATACTCTGTGAATCTGTTTTTGGGTTAGCTTTTTCTAGAAAAGATAATTAAGTGCTTGTACTTGAGGAATTTAAAATTTTAGTCTCCTTGGATAATCATTTTATTATTATTTTTATAAAATAAAGTCATTTTAATAATTATTGTTCTTTGTCTTTCATACAAAGTAAATTGAATCTCATCAAAATTTTCAATTTCAACTAGCTTAGTTGATTGTGACATTAAATCTTTTAAAAGTTTGAAAATCTCCAAATAAATGCTTTATTTTTATTTTTAAAATGGATTAATATTACATTCCGAAAAAGGATTAGAGTCCGTATTACAAAAAATAAATAAATAATTTGGCTCAATATTATTATTTTATTATTATTTATAAGAGAAGTTTAATTCATTTCACTTTTTTAAAAATGTTCTTTTGTATTATTATTTGGCTTCTTTTTAACACCCCCAAGAAAAACTCTGATTATATCAATTTAAAATAAAAAAACTGAATTATTTTTATTTTTAAAATATTTTTTAACGTTTATTTATAAAATAACAACACAAGAAACTCCACAAGTAGCATATTCTATTAGGTCTTTTTTAAGCAAAATAAGTTAGGAGTGGAAGATTCATTTGAATCCAGAACTTATGCATGTAATTAGTTATGTTCATATTCGTTATTTTGTTGGCACTTATTTTCTTATTCAAAAGTTTTAAAACAAAGTCATATCTATCTGCTTAAAATGTTTCATCTTTTGATTATTCAATTTCTGAAATTTATATATAAAAAGTCACTTTCAACTATTAAATTGTAGTCCTTTAACCATCATTCAAACCACGAATTAAAGGAAATAAAAACCATCATTGAAGTTCAACTTTAGTCACCACTATCACATAAAATCTAATGGTTTAAGAAAAAATTTCAATATCAAACTACTCGGACTTCTATCAATCTCTATAATGATAAACTTATATCAATTTTTATCAAATGATAAACTTATAAAGGGATAGACGTTGACTTATATCATGGTCTATCTATGACAAACAATGTCTATCATCATTATAATTAATTAAATTTTATTATCTATGTAAATATATTTTTTAACTTTTTTATTTTTGAAAATCTCCCCAAAATTACTCAACATACCCAAAGTTCAAAAATTAAAATTTAAGAGAACAAATAAAAAAACAAAAACAATATTTTTATTAAAAAAATAATTCGAGATTTGAAAACTTCAACCGTTTACGATACTAATTACCGTTAATTTAGAAATTAATTTGAATATAGAAACAAAACTTAAATCTAAATTTATTCAAAGAGTCGAGATAAAAAATAAATAAAAAAAGGAATAAGCAGTACCTGGCGATGGCAAGGGGATCCCAAGAGGACGGCACGGCGGAGCGGACCTCATCGGAGAGACGGAGCGGATAACGATCAATGTGAGCGTTGAAGAGGCTAATGAAGTAACCGTCAAGCCCTAAGCATTTAGTGTTCATAGCATCCATCGCCCAACACCCGCTCTGAAATCCGAACATCGAATTGAACGATCCAGACGGAATTTTGCCTGGAATCGAACATTTCCGATTGAAAAGCTCCGACATCTGAAAATCGCAATCAAAATTTCAGAAACAGAGAAGAGAAGAAGAAATTTCAATTTCGATTGCGATTGCGATTGAGCGATTAGGTTTTCACCTGATTGAAATTGAGAATATCGGACTGATAACGAGTCCGATCGCCGCGATCGCATTTGATATCGATAGAGACGTCATTAACGGCGCCGAAACCAGGTACGATTAAATCTCGTCTCTGCGACTGATTGAGAAGAACGAGGCTGTGTTCGCCTTTACAGTACTTAAGTCTGAAATCAGAGGTGAGATCAAATCCTTTTCCTAAGCTGTTCAGAGCTATTTTCACTATTTCGTCTCCCATTCTTTCTGTTTCTTAGTTGCAGAAATTAATGGAGGAAGGAGTTGAGTGGTGGATTTTTGTAACTGTTTGGTTGAAAGAATGATGAAGTTTTGAAGAAACAATGAGGAAAATTTTGGGATTGGGATTTGGAAAGTTTCTTACAATATTCTTTTTGTTTGATTTTTTTTTAATTTGAACTCTTAAATTTGGATACTCTTTCTATCCCTATCTCTGTTATGGAAATTTGGAAAGTTTGACAAGGTCATGTCTAAAATTTTTGCCAAGTCAATCAACCCACTTTAAATTTTATTACTATTTTGACAACATTATAGAGTAATGTACACTCTCATCAATTATTTACTCCTAATTAAATGATTTATTAATTTATTATTTATTTATTTGATAAATTTTACATAATTTTTTATATTGTTTTTTGATAAATTTAATATAGAAAATTTTCTATATTATTATGATACAATAAATTTTCTTACATTAAAGAGAATGATTGGAAGTTCTTAACATTTTTTTTAATTCAATTAGGAATAAGAAGATTTAAAGGACATATTTCATGATTATCGACACATTGGAATGTCAATTGAACTATGTTCGATTCGACAATTTTTTAATGTTAGAAAACTGTGCTAATTTTGATACTATTTCATATTTTATTGGCACTGATATTAGAAAGAACCAATTCTTATTACAATTAAAATAAGGTTGTTTCGTTCGCTTACCAATTGTTTTTTAATAGAAAAATGGTTACTATCATTTAAGTTGGTTGATCCCATTTAAAAAAACAAACAAAAACGAAAACAAACGGGTGGAGGAATTTAGATTGCATAAGTTATTACATATTCCATTTTTCAAATATAGTAACAAGTTTCAAAGTTTACAGGGATATACCATCATTGAAACATATTGTAAATTCAAATATGATATAAAATATATTTTAAAAAAACATTAAGTCAAATTTAAGTCCATAATTCGAGGGAAAGTACCTACTCTTTTCTCAGATTCATCTCCAACAACCATTTTATTGTGGGCAAAGAAAAAAGGTATATATTTTTCTCCCGATTTTAAAATGTTACAATTTTATCTTAGGAACGTTTTGACCGCAAAATAGGTTATCATAATCTCTAGGTTATAATAAACTGTGTGTCATTATAGTTTATGTTTGGGATGCAGACTATTATAATCCAATTTATAATAGTCTATGTTTGGAATGCAGAGTATTATAGTTTGTATTATAATAGTTTATGTTTGATGTGTAGAGTATTGTAGTCTGTGTTTGAAATGTAGGTTATTATAGTCTGAATTATAATAGTACGTAATTTGAATGTAGATTATTTTAGATCATGTATAACTTTTTCTACTACCATCTTTTATAATACTAATAATTATGCATATGAAATATTATATTTTGAAATTAAAACTACATGTCCCCCAATTTATACAAAACTAATTTGATTTTAATTTATGTTAAAAGCTAACCACCATTTTTTTTTTGTCATTTTGGGAGGTACCTTGGTTAACACGGCCAGAACAAAAGTACATTGTTTTCGGTTGCAATTCATGCGTTTCACATATAAAGCTCTCTTTTTTGGAGGTACAAAAAAATGTAAGATAAAATAACTAACTCATGATTGCATGATTAAAATATGACCAGGAAGATTTCATACCAAATCTATACAAACTTAAATGCATAATTAAAATAAAGTAAAAATGGTTTATTATCGAAAAGCGGTCCAAAATACAAGTTGATCAAACATTCTCTTGAAGGAGGAGGTTGCAATAGTCCAACTTCAAGGTTGTGGGAACAAATAAGAATCTCTATGTATCTTGCGCACTATGGAATATGATTTGCATAAGCTTCACCCTCTGTCAGTTATGCAATTCAAGAATATCTTGGAGTTGGTTTGCGACTTTTGCACGTAGTTCGACCTCGATTGCATGCTTCTCTTTTGGCCATTCTGCAATCGCCTTCAATTGATCATTTGCGAGCTCCATCACATTCCTAACAATCTCTGTCGTTTCAGATTGATTCTCACTTCACTTCTTCTTACTTCCTTTCGAAGCATTTCCTCTTTCAATGCTTCAATCAGTACGTGTTCCATGCATATCATTTTATGACTTGTCCATTCCTTGTCTAGACATCGTGGGATATTCGGATCCTATGATTCATGAATAGGAATACCATCATTTATATGGTTTAGCACGTTAGACTCGACATCTGCAAAGGTCTCTAACCGTCCTCCCGTAGCTCGATCCTTGCCGAAGACCTAGGCCAAATCATCATAGTATGGGAACGACTTCCGTAGAAGCCCCTTTGCTGTAGGATGAATCTGCATGAAGGGTAAAGTGGATGTTATGATTAGGTTATCAATATTCGTAAATAAATTTAGACAAAATTGCACCTTCACTCATCCATCGATTAACTCCCGCTTTGTAATGATGCATTGGAATTCCTCATTCCAGCCAAATCTACTACAAGTCAGTCCTTTCATTTCTGCGATCTCTTGATAAGTTTTTTTTCAGGGATTTGATTCGACAATCTATAGTTAGTGATCCTTGGATATTACAATCGGTCAACATCTCAGCCATCATACGTTGTACTTATGCCAGGTACCCAGGTCGAAACGTCCCATTTTCTGATCTCCATCCACTAGATACGACCAATGCCACCAAGTAGCCGACTAGTTTCGCTTCTTCCTTTTTAGTCCAAGTGTGCTTCAGGACTCTTGAGAAACTTGAAATTATAGTGTAATATGTACACATTTTAATACAATTAAATAATAAACAAAAAATATAGAACATAATTAATAGGTAAAGTGAAGTACAAAATATAATAAACATAATGATATTAAGAGAGTTCCAAATGAAGTCATTTCACAATACAGGACAAAGCAAATAAGTGTTCTAATTGATTAAAGAAGCACAAAGGCACTACATGTTACGCAACTCCCATTCAATAAACATCTGTTGCGCCAATTCATTCCTCTATTGGGTCCATTAATTTAAACTCTCAATATAATTGATCTCATCCCCCCAGTTGTAATAAATTTTGAGTCCACCTCATCCAAATCCTCGGTTGTTCATTGTTAGTCATCTCCCTATTGATAAGATTGTGCAGAAGATAATACGCCATGATGGTTCAACATTGGATTTGCACTGGGTAGTATGATATTTCTCACAAGATTGCCCATCTACCCTTCAACAATCCGAACGTTCTCTCGATGACATTTCATGCAGAAGAATGTTTCATGTTAAAGAATTCTCGTGGAGTTGTTGGTGCATTACCTCCCCCATGCCACCTTGAAAGATGATATCTTTCGCCTTTATATGAAGCCAAAAAAAGCGTCTGCATTTGGGTACCCAACATCACATAGATAATAATACATTATTGAACGTACAATTATTTCAAACCTTATATTAGAAATACAATGAGTAGGGAGAGATAGTATGTGTAACTAGTTACCCTTCGGAACTTTCAGTCCATTAGGTCGTGATATTGCATATCTGAGAACTTGAAAATCAGCTGCAGATCCTTCCTACCCTGATAAGACAAATACGAAGTCATCATTTGTTGCAATTTCATCCTTTCTCGTCCTATACCTTGGGCGATCAATTACATTGACATTTACCTTCATGTACGTGTCATCTAACGCACCCAGACAATTCTGTGGTGGAACAAAATAAGAAATATTCATGCGCATACGTTCACCTAACAAATAAATCACGTCAAACTAATGTTGGTGTAGTTGAGCTGTACCTCAAACCATTTCCATCTCTGATCTATACACAAGTTTGTGATCGACAAAGGGTTTTTTAACAACACGTAGTGTAATCGTAACACCGCTAATAAAATGGTGTTGAAATGCCTAGAAACAGTCTCACCAAATCGTACAATCTCTTTGAACTATCCGGTTGTTAACATCGTGAGCTAAGATATGTAAGAACATGACAACCATCTCCTCTACATCTATAACTTAGTTTCGACTAATCTGCTAGTTGTCTTAAGTAAATAACATAGAATGACAAAACATCTTCTATCCATTTTTGTACTTTGATGACAACATAAGTCGGACTCATGAATGAGTCAAAAGTATGCTAATTGACTAATACGATGTTTACTATCGTGTGATGTGTTTTCTATCCTCCTATGGTCATTCAGTAATAACTCTAGTATTAAAAGTAACTGACGTTGTGAAGTTGTGAATGATGTTAGTATCATAACTAGTTTTGTTGGATCCATTATGTACTAAAAAAATTGGAACTAGTCTTGAAACAAAAAATTTAGATTATACAATAATTACAATACCGATTTTTATGTTCTTTTTTTACGTTATTTTAAAAAATATATATATATTATCTATTGGCATTATATTTATAAAAAAAAATCCAATAAATTGACTTTTTGTGTTCTTTTTTAATGTCATATTAAACAACATTGTTTTTTAAGTCTCCGTTTTTCTGTTCTAATTTAAATCCATCAAATTGATTTTTTAATTATCTTTTTATTCCATAGTAAACAAATGATACTTACGAAATTGATTTTATAAGTTTTTTTTTTCGTATCAAACGGTTATTTTATTAAGCTATTGATTGAGACTATTTTCTTGAAAAAACTGATTTTTTATGTTCTTTTTTAATGCCATATGAAAGAAATTGTTTTCCAAGAGACTTAAAAAAACTGATTTTTATCCATAGCAAACTAATTTTTCTTTTTTTCATGTTAATTTTTTAATCTTCTTTTTTCATGTTATCCTTTTTTAGTAAATAATACAGCAATTTGATTTTTTTTATATTACTTTTTAAAATATATATTATTATTGTCAATCATCCAAACATAGCAACAAGTATAAATTAATGTTATTCATCCAAACATAAACAAGATTTATGAAATACACATCCAACTATAAATTCATCCAAACAGCTATAAATACGAAACAAACATATATTACTATTTTCATTAATTTTCATCATACAAACAACTATAATTAAAAATATATGAATATTCGTCCAAATTACTATAGATTCATGTTAAGGAACCTCACTCATTGCTCGATTATGCTAATAGTCAACCTTGACAAGAGCACACAAAAAGTAATTATTAGCAACAAATATAGGTAAGATAAAGAAAAATGTATAACCTAAACCACAAAAAGAATTACATAAACCATAATAATGACAGATAGTTATCACCTTATCAAGAGAAAGTTGGTAAAAAAGTGTTCAATGCGGTTGATTCGTAACAAGACCAACTCTTAAAACAAGTTACAGTAAAGAACATTAGTAGTATACGAAAGAAGTTATAACTGGAGGCAATAGTCAACGCCCGTGATAAAAAAAAAAAAATGTTGGATAAAGAGGGAGAAGACATACCCATTTGCATTTATGAAGTAGTTGGAATGTGTCTATCCTTATAGTTGAAGGCAAGTGAGACCATAATAATAAAGTACAAAAAAAAAAAAAAAAAGAGGGTCTAGCCTCGGAGGAATGAAACTCATTCATTGAAACTTGAATTTTAGATAATATCATGAATAATAGTACATGAGAAATCAATAATGTAGATAGAACGACCAAAAATTGATTTTAGATCAGAGATAAACAATGGTAACTTATTTCATTCAGGGAAGAAGAATTGAAAATTATAGACGAACAATAGAGACAATAGAAACCAAAAGATGCAAAGAAGTTCATGGTAATTTAAAATTAAGTACGGGATAAGAAAATATTGGAGACAAGAGAAATGATATACCAATTGCATTAAGCAAGTAGATGGAATAGGTTTGGCCTAAAGTTCAAGTGAAGTAAGACACATATATATAGTTGTGTGAACTATTGGCCCATGAAATTTTTTAAGTGAGATCAATATATAAATAAAAGTCAATGATTTTGACAAAAACCTGCCCAATAAACAGTAACTAACAACTACCATAAATAAATATACAATAAACCATCCTAAAAAAGGATATGACAATGATGAATACAATAAACAGTACCTAACAACAACTGTTAATCAATATACAACAAAACATCCTAAAAACAGGGGATATGCTAATAATGAGTACGGTAAACAGTACCTAACCACCACTGTCAATCAATATACAACAAACAATGGTCAAAAAGAGGTCAAAAGTTACAAAATAGACAAGCAATGGACAAATAGAGATTGAAATGAACAAACAATGGATAAACAGGTACCAAAATTTATGAAAATGGCCAACCAATGGACAAACAAAGGCCAAAAGTGACAAACAATTAACAGACTGACCAAAATGGACAAACAATGGACACTACACAACGAAAATCCATCCTTCTTCATCAGTATAATGAAAATAACCTAATCAAAATTACCAATATTCATCAAATTCATCAAATAACCTAATCAAAATTAACAAAATCCATCAAATACCCTATAGAATCAACCTAAGAATACCTAGCAGCCTAAAACACATGTTTTTTTCCATTTCTTTATAATTTAGAAAATGGACAAATGAAAAAACAGAGACTATAATAGCAAAACAATGAACATGAAATGAAATTCAGAGTATAGTTTCAAAGCAAAACAATAAACATGAAGCGAAATAATGGACAATAGCGGACAAACATAGAGCATAATTTACAAAATTTTGAGGAAAAAAGGGACCTCATCATCGGTTGAGAAAGGGAAAAAGAAGGTTCTTCAACCTCCCTCCTACCGCTCCAGGACTTGTCCTTTACACCCTACCACTCTCCAAATGACAACCTCCATCCCCACCAAGCACAACATCCCTCAAACAAACAAATTAGGACCTATTTCGACAGAGTGAGAAGATCGAATAAAGTAGAAAAGGGAATAAAAGGTTGGGAGCAATGAGAGAAAGATCGTTTGGAGCGACAAGGGGAAGAAACACGAATCTAGATTTATAGATCTATAGATCTGTGAAGGGTCTAGAGAAAAACATGCAAGAAGAATACCACCATAAATGTAGATCTATAGATCTGTGAAAGGCTGATCTATAGATCTAAGGATCCAAATTTGGTTTCGATCACGATGGAACTGACGGAAATGAGAAACATGAAACCAGATCTGAAGATGACACCGAAACCAGATATAGAGATGGAGAAGTAAAGAAAGAAGGAAAAACATCATTGATCTAAGCATTTCGTTCGATCAGACAAGAAAGGAAACAGAAGAGACGAAAGAGAAGAGAGGAGATTTTGCAAATAGTGAAATGGTAGAAATCGTAAGGTTGGGAACAGTGTTCTCTATGGTTAATTTTGAAGATAATATTGAAGCTCCAACTAAAAATAGTTGGAGCCCCAAACATGGAGTGCGCTATTACAGCCCACTCCACCCCACCCCACTCTTGAACCCAAACAGACCCTTAAGGTTTAGATTTTGTTTCAATTTGGTTTCAAGTTTTAGGAAAGATTTTTAAAAATAGAAAAATTAGGAAAACTATTTATACCAAATAGTAAAATTTAATCATTTTAGATTTCTATCAGTTTCTATCACTCTATCAGCGTCTATTAGTGATTTGTTTACTATTTCTGTAAATAGTTTGACATTTTTTCTATCTATGAAAATTTTCTTTTCAAGAATTATATTTTTAATCTTGGTTTTTTATTAAATACTCGCTTCCAGTCTCTGGACTTAATGTCTATTAATTAATTAAAAATAATCATGTAGTAAAACTTTTAAATTGACTTTAACAGTGAGACTTAATTAATTATAATTCTTTTAAATTAATTAATAGACATTAACAATAAATATTGAAAGTAAGTTTTTAATGAAATATCAATGATAAAAGTGTAAAGTTTGAAACTAAGAAATCAAATTGAAATAAATCTAAAATTTCAAGAGTAAAATCGTAATATTTTAAAATTTATGGACTAAATTGAAATTAAACTCGAAAGTTAAAAGGCTAAAGGGTATTTGGCATCACGCTTCTTGTTCTCGAAGCTTTATGTTTCAGTTTATTCGTCTCGAGTGGAATACTTCGACTCACGAGCTGGCTAGAAGAGGTTTTTTGGTGTCCAATTTATATGTTTGTATGATTTTCTTAATTGGTTAACTTATTGTTATAATCATGATATGTTCACAACTTTATTCGGCCTCTAGTTGGGCAGTCTTGTTGGGTTGATTTCAAAAAAAAAAAAAAAAAAAAATCTACAAATTTCTATCATGTTTATGCATACAATGTTTGTTTAGGAAATATTATATTCCATTATAAATGCTAATGAAGATTCAAACTTGCACTAGATTCATCTTGACCATTGAATTATGCTAAGGTGAATGAATCTAGTATCTTCGTAGTTACACATTTCGTTTTTAATTTTAGTTTTAATTTAAAGAATGGGATTGAAAACTTCAAAGTATGTTTTACGTTTTATTCTCTTTCCTCATTTTGATAAACATCTTCAATAGTCAATCTCAAATTTTTCATTTTAATTTTTTTATTTTCATTTTTGGGAAGAGTGTTCTCTACTTAAATGAGCTTAAAAAGTCAATACGTACTTAATCCTCTTGCAAAGAGATTTTCAAGTTCTAAGACCGTTTGATAATTTCATTATTCTTTTCTCTTTCTGTTATACACTATGTATACCTTAGGGGAATCATTTTAGAGATTGAAAATGGGAAGAAAGGAAAGTACAAGGGTATTAGGAGAAGAGGGAGAAGAAGAGTAAAATAGGAAATTGTGTTAAGGCATGGAATTGAAGCATAAAAGAGAGTAAATTAAAAGGGGAGAATGGTTGAGTGTATATAAACGATTTCAGTCCCTATGCTAACAATTATAACCTATTTTTTTAAGGTTTAGAATATGAATAATCCAATTTCGAAATGTTTTAAAGGTATTATTGAAATAAGGTACAAACAATTTCCATTAAACATTTTTTTAATGAAAAAAAGTGAATAGTATTAATGCGACTTTTAAAATTTCGTCCATCTTTTTGTTTCATACAAAAACAAAAACAAGAAAAACATGCCAAACATGTAAACAATAATCACATGTTTTTTACATCCTTCTAAGAGCATCTATTAATGTATAGTCTATTATTTGGTTTTTAAAATTTGTGATGGTTAATTTATAACCAATAAAAAAAATTAATAAATAAGTTTAATGAAGCTTGAAACCTTAAAATAAGCAAAACACACATTACTCCAACGTAAATTATACGAAACTCAATCCATTAGTCAAATTTTCACAATTGATTAATTACATTATCCAAAAGAAAAAAAGAAAAGAAAAACTCTTAAGCTTATAAGTGAAGTTGACACATTAATCCTCTATAATGTGAAAGTGAAGGAGGCAAATGTGAATATTTCAGTATTTTGTCAAATTCTAAGGATTAAAAAAATGCCAATTATATGGCTTGTGTGAAAGATTGGAAGCAAATAATTGACAAGAGATAAGTGTGCAATCACACATCCCATAATTAATAAAACCTAAGTTGTCGTGTTGTGTTTGTCTATATACATTTAGATATGTTTCGACAAGAAATCCAATCTTTCGTGTAATCAAATAATTCAATTCTTTAATAAATAATTAATCTCATACACGTTTAGCTTTTTTTTTTTTTTTTTTTTTTGTGTAAGATAGTTAAATCAATACCCATTTGAGTATAGTTTAATTAAATAAGACATATATATATTTTCAACTTTGGTTAAATTTAAAAAGAAAAAATATTATCACGTTCGTCTCTACTTAAGCTTTCAAAAGTAAATAAATTTTGATTCTTAATTTTTTTTAAATCGTTCTTGTATCAATTCTAATAATGAGCGATTTTGTTAATTTGTCATTTAAAGAAATTTATACTCTAAAAATGTTTAAGATATTGATTTTTTTTAATGAAATTTTAAAGAGAGAGTGTAAATTTTACCTTCCTGAAAGTTTAGAAAATTCGGCTTATAATGGAAATGTGTTCTAAAGAAACTTTTTTTTTTTTTTGCAAAGATATTAGATTAAATCTGTGGAGTAAGGGAATAATTTCTTTGATTTTTTTAAAGAAAAAGGGTTGTTAAATTGTTATAATTATTAGTTTATGATTTTAATTGATATAATCTCAAAAAATGTAGGGGAACAAATTGATATTTTTCAAAAATTTTATTATGGTCCTCCATCTTGCATACTTATATATTATCTGTTGGTCTTCAATATGCCTCAGTCCGTATTATATTTTGAGTAGAATATGATTACAAAATTCAATTTTGGCCACTAACACATTCGCTATGTCATTAAGCTACGCTCGCTTTAGCTCCAAGAACTATGTTCTAGTATGTTAGTTTTTGTTAAATAAATATGAAGCATCTCATAACTAATTAACAATAAAAGAAATAATCCATGTATTTAGTAAAAATTGTAAGAACCCTTATTTTTCTAAAGTGGGATTCTCAACAACTTTTTGCATAAAGAGTATTCTAAGTGTTTTTTTTTATTAAACTTGAAAATTATATTTAATAACAAACTAGATTTATATTTAGCTTTCACAAATAATACTTTCAATTTCAAGTTTAAAAATGGTAGTCATGCATGAACTTTTCTTTTTGCTTGTTTGAGTGCAATAGGGTGTCGAGAGATTCAAATCATAAATTTCTTGATTGCTAATACTTACTAGATGTCGGTTGAGTTATGCACATTATGACACTATCAACTTGTGTTGAGTGAAAATTTAACTTTTAAAACAAAGAGGGAATCAACTTTTTTGGTTGGAGAATCCCACGTTAGAAAATTTGGTGTTAGAAGTCTCCTTTATGTACTCCAACATTGTGTTTTGGATTTGGGTCCCAAGGAGTAGGTTTTGGAGGGAGTGAAGAGATAAACCAATGTGGGTTCGATGAACATTCCACACGTGCGTCACGAGTTTGGTTGGGCATAATGATTTCGTCTTTAAAAGTTTTGTTCTTCACCTGACCGTCGTGCCTTGACGGTTTACAATTCTGAGGTCTTATTTTTCAACAACTTGTATATAATTAATGGCAATACATTGGAAAATATCAATGACCAAATTTTTTAATACACAGTTCAATTACTTGAAAGTACTGGAAAGTAGGCAATATGAAAACAAAAAGCTATATATATTTACCAACAAAAAGGAAGAGAAGTGATCAAAACAAGTGGCCAAAAGTAAAAGATTCGGGCACCAAGAATTCCAATTAGTCACTAAAAGACCAAACACGAAAGTGTTTTTCTTTTCCTTCCCATCCAAGTAATCATGTTTTCTTTTTCTTTTTTAGGGTTTCGCGCAAGGTTATACGGTTGATCTCGACTATCTATAATATCGTTGTCGATAGATATTTGTGAAAAAAAATATACTTTTAAAAATAAGTTAAAATATTTAAAATTTATATTACATGATGATATTTCTTTTCTTAATATTTATATTTCATAAATCTTATTAACGATCTAGTGAAAATATTCATTTATCTTTTATGTCGATGTTGAAACTATAAAAATGTAAAATTATCTATAAAAATATATGACATGTCAATAAAAGTTTAATATTATAATTACAAAGAATCTCAAAAAAAAAAAANTTTTCTTGAAAAAACTGATTTTTTATGTTCTTTTCTTTTTTCATGTTAACAACACTGTTTTTTTGTAGACTTAAAAAAACTGATTTTTATCCATAGCAAACTAATTTTTCTTTTTTTCATGTTAATTTTTTAATCTTCTTTTTTCATGTTATCCTTTTTTAGTAAATAATACAGCAATTTGATTTTTTTTATATTACTTTTTAAAATATATATTATTATTGTCAATCATCCAAACATAGCAACAAGTATAAATTAATGTTATTCATCCAAACATAAACAAGATTTATGAAATACACATCCAACTATAAATTCATCCAAACAGCTATAAATACGAAACAAACATATATTACTATTTTCATTAATTTTCATCATACAAACAACTATAATTAAAAATATATGAATATTCGTCCAAATTACTATAGATTCATGTTAAGGAACCTCACTCATTGCTCGATTATGCTAATAGTCAACCTTGACAAGAGCACACAAAAAGTAATTATTAGCAACAAATATAGGTAAGATAAAGAAAAATGTATAACCTAAACCACAAAAAGAATTACATAAACCATAATAATGACAGATAGTTATCACCTTATCAAGAGAAAGTTGGTAAAAAAGTGTTCAATGCGGTTGATTCGTAACAAGACCAACTCTTAAAACAAGTTACAGTAAAGAACATTAGTAGTATACGAAAGAAGTTATAACTGGAGGCAATAGTCAACGCCCGTGATAAAAAAAAAAAAATGTTGGATAAAGAGGGAGAAGACATACCCATTTGCATTTATGAAGTAGTTGGAATGTGTCTATCCTTATAGTTGAAGGCAAGTGAGACCATAATAATAAAGTACAAAAAAAAAAAAAAAAAGAGGGTCTAGCCTCGGAGGAATGAAACTCATTCATTGAAACTTGAATTTTAGATAATATCATGAATAATAGTACATGAGAAATCAATAATGTAGATAGAACGACCAAAAATTGATTTTAGATCAGAGATAAACAATGGTAACTTATTTCATTCAGGGAAGAAGAATTGAAAATTATAGACGAACAATAGAGACAATAGAAACCAAAAGATGCAAAGAAGTTCATGGTAATTTAAAATTAAGTACGGGATAAGAAAATATTGGAGACAAGAGAAATGATATACCAATTGCATTAAGCAAGTAGATGGAATAGGTTTGGCCTAAAGTTCAAGTGAAGTAAGACACATATATATAGTTGTGTGAACTATTGGCCCATGAAATTTTTTAAGTGAGATCAATATATAAATAAAAGTCAATGATTTTGACAAAAACCTGCCCAATAAACAGTAACTAACAACTACCATAAATAAATATACAATAAACCATCCTAAAAAAGGATATGACAATGATGAATACAATAAACAGTACCTAACAACAACTGTTAATCAATATACAACAAAACATCCTAAAAACAGGGGATATGCTAATAATGAGTACGGTAAACAGTACCTAACCACCACTGTCAATCAATATACAACAAACAATGGTCAAAAAGAGGTCAAAAGTTACAAAATAGACAAGCAATGGACAAATAGAGATTGAAATGAACAAACAATGGATAAACAGGTACCAAAATTTATGAAAATGGCCAACCAATGGACAAACAAAGGCCAAAAGTGACAAACAATTAACAGACTGACCAAAATGGACAAACAATGGACACTACACAACGAAAATCCATCCTTCTTCATCAGTATAATGAAAATAACCTAATCAAAATTACCAATATTCATCAAATTCATCAAATAACCTAATCAAAATTAACAAAATCCATCAAATACCCTATAGAATCAACCTAAGAATACCTAGCAGCCTAAAACACATGTTTTTTTCCATTTCTTTATAATTTAGAAAATGGACAAATGAAAAAACAGAGACTATAATAGCAAAACAATGAACATGAAATGAAATTCAGAGTATAGTTTCAAAGCAAAACAATAAACATGAAGCGAAATAATGGACAATAGCGGACAAACATAGAGCATAATTTACAAAATTTTGAGGAAAAAAGGGACCTCATCATCGGTTGAGAAAGGGAAAAAGAAGGTTCTTCAACCTCCCTCCTACCGCTCCAGGACTTGTCCTTTACACCCTACCACTCTCCAAATGACAACCTCCATCCCCACCAAGCACAACATCCCTCAAACAAACAAATTAGGACCTATTTCGACAGAGTGAGAAGATCGAATAAAGTAGAAAAGGGAATAAAAGGTTGGGAGCAATGAGAGAAAGATCGTTTGGAGCGACAAGGGGAAGAAACACGAATCTAGATTTATAGATCTATAGATCTGTGAAGGGTCTAGAGAAAAACATGCAAGAAGAATACCACCATAAATGTAGATCTATAGATCTGTGAAAGGCTGATCTATAGATCTAAGGATCCAAATTTGGTTTCGATCACGATGGAACTGACGGAAATGAGAAACATGAAACCAGATCTGAAGATGACACCGAAACCAGATATAGAGATGGAGAAGTAAAGAAAGAAGGAAAAACATCATTGATCTAAGCATTTCGTTCGATCAGACAAGAAAGGAAACAGAAGAGACGAAAGAGAAGAGAGGAGATTTTGCAAATAGTGAAATGGTAGAAATCGTAAGGTTGGGAACAGTGTTCTCTATGGTTAATTTTGAAGATAATATTGAAGCTCCAACTAAAAATAGTTGGAGCCCCAAACATGGAGTGCGCTATTACAGCCCACTCCACCCCACCCCACTCTTGAACCCAAACAGACCCTTAAGGTTTAGATTTTGTTTCAATTTGGTTTCAAGTTTTAGGAAAGATTTTTAAAAATAGAAAAATTAGGAAAACTATTTATACCAAATAGTAAAATTTAATCATTTTAGATTTCTATCAGTTTCTATCACTCTATCAGCGTCTATTAGTGATTTGTTTACTATTTCTGTAAATAGTTTGACATTTTTTCTATCTATGAAAATTTTCTTTTCAAGAATTATATTTTTAATCTTGGTTTTTTATTAAATACTCGCTTCCAGTCTCTGGACTTAATGTCTATTAATTAATTAAAAATAATCATGTAGTAAAACTTTTAAATTGACTTTAACAGTGAGACTTAATTAATTATAATTCTTTTAAATTAATTAATAGACATTAACAATAAATATTGAAAGTAAGTTTTTAATGAAATATCAATGATAAAAGTGTAAAGTTTGAAACTAAGAAATCAAATTGAAATAAATCTAAAATTTCAAGAGTAAAATCGTAATATTTTAAAATTTATGGACTAAATTGAAATTAAACTCGAAAGTTAAAAGGCTAAAGGGTATTTGGCATCACGCTTCTTGTTCTCGAAGCTTTATGTTTCAGTTTATTCGTCTCGAGTGGAATACTTCGACTCACGAGCTGGCTAGAAGAGGTTTTTTGGTGTCCAATTTATATGTTTGTATGATTTTCTTAATTGGTTAACTTATTGTTATAATCATGATATGTTCACAACTTTATTCGGCCTCTAGTTGGGCAGTCTTGTTGGGTTGATTTCAAAAAAAAAAAAAAAAAAAAATCTACAAATTTCTATCATGTTTATGCATACAATGTTTGTTTAGGAAATATTATATTCCATTATAAATGCTAATGAAGATTCAAACTTGCACTAGATTCATCTTGACCATTGAATTATGCTAAGGTGAATGAATCTAGTATCTTCGTAGTTACACATTTCGTTTTTAATTTTAGTTTTAATTTAAAGAATGGGATTGAAAACTTCAAAGTATGTTTTACGTTTTATTCTCTTTCCTCATTTTGATAAACATCTTCAATAGTCAATCTCAAATTTTTCATTTTAATTTTTTTATTTTCATTTTTGGGAAGAGTGTTCTCTACTTAAATGAGCTTAAAAAGTCAATACGTACTTAATCCTCTTGCAAAGAGATTTTCAAGTTCTAAGACCGTTTGATAATTTCATTATTCTTTTCTCTTTCTGTTATACACTATGTATACCTTAGGGGAATCATTTTAGAGATTGAAAATGGGAAGAAAGGAAAGTACAAGGGTATTAGGAGAAGAGGGAGAAGAAGAGTAAAATAGGAAATTGTGTTAAGGCATGGAATTGAAGCATAAAAGAGAGTAAATTAAAAGGGGAGAATGGTTGAGTGTATATAAACGATTTCAGTCCCTATGCTAACAATTATAACCTATTTTTTTAAGGTTTAGAATATGAATAATCCAATTTCGAAATGTTTTAAAGGTATTATTGAAATAAGGTACAAACAATTTCCATTAAACATTTTTTTAATGAAAAAAAGTGAATAGTATTAATGCGACTTTTAAAATTTCGTCCATCTTTTTGTTTCATACAAAAACAAAAACAAGAAAAACATGCCAAACATGTAAACAATAATCACATGTTTTTTACATCCTTCTAAGAGCATCTATTAATGTATAGTCTATTATTTGGTTTTTAAAATTTGTGATGGTTAATTTATAACCAATAAAAAAAATTAATAAATAAGTTTAATGAAGCTTGAAACCTTAAAATAAGCAAAACACACATTACTCCAACGTAAATTATACGAAACTCAATCCATTAGTCAAATTTTCACAATTGATTAATTACATTATCCAAAAGAAAAAAAGAAAAGAAAAACTCTTAAGCTTATAAGTGAAGTTGACACATTAATCCTCTATAATGTGAAAGTGAAGGAGGCAAATGTGAATATTTCAGTATTTTGTCAAATTCTAAGGATTAAAAAAATGCCAATTATATGGCTTGTGTGAAAGATTGGAAGCAAATAATTGACAAGAGATAAGTGTGCAATCACACATCCCATAATTAATAAAACCTAAGTTGTCGTGTTGTGTTTGTCTATATACATTTAGATATGTTTCGACAAGAAATCCAATCTTTCGTGTAATCAAATAATTCAATTCTTTAATAAATAATTAATCTCATACACGTTTAGCTTTTTTTTTTTTTTTTTTTTTTGTGTAAGATAGTTAAATCAATACCCATTTGAGTATAGTTTAATTAAATAAGACATATATATATTTTCAACTTTGGTTAAATTTAAAAAGAAAAAATATTATCACGTTCGTCTCTACTTAAGCTTTCAAAAGTAAATAAATTTTGATTCTTAATTTTTTTTAAATCGTTCTTGTATCAATTCTAATAATGAGCGATTTTGTTAATTTGTCATTTAAAGAAATTTATACTCTAAAAATGTTTAAGATATTGATTTTTTTTAATGAAATTTTAAAGAGAGAGTGTAAATTTTACCTTCCTGAAAGTTTAGAAAATTCGGCTTATAATGGAAATGTGTTCTAAAGAAACTTTTTTTTTTTTTTGCAAAGATATTAGATTAAATCTGTGGAGTAAGGGAATAATTTCTTTGATTTTTTTAAAGAAAAAGGGTTGTTAAATTGTTATAATTATTAGTTTATGATTTTAATTGATATAATCTCAAAAAATGTAGGGGAACAAATTGATATTTTTCAAAAATTTTATTATGGTCCTCCATCTTGCATACTTATATATTATCTGTTGGTCTTCAATATGCCTCAGTCCGTATTATATTTTGAGTAGAATATGATTACAAAATTCAATTTTGGCCACTAACACATTCGCTATGTCATTAAGCTACGCTCGCTTTAGCTCCAAGAACTATGTTCTAGTATGTTAGTTTTTGTTAAATAAATATGAAGCATCTCATAACTAATTAACAATAAAAGAAATAATCCATGTATTTAGTAAAAATTGTAAGAACCCTTATTTTTCTAAAGTGGGATTCTCAACAACTTTTTGCATAAAGAGTATTCTAAGTGTTTTTTTTTATTAAACTTGAAAATTATATTTAATAACAAACTAGATTTATATTTAGCTTTCACAAATAATACTTTCAATTTCAAGTTTAAAAATGGTAGTCATGCATGAACTTTTCTTTTTGCTTGTTTGAGTGCAATAGGGTGTCGAGAGATTCAAATCATAAATTTCTTGATTGCTAATACTTACTAGATGTCGGTTGAGTTATGCACATTATGACACTATCAACTTGTGTTGAGTGAAAATTTAACTTTTAAAACAAAGAGGGAATCAACTTTTTTGGTTGGAGAATCCCACGTTAGAAAATTTGGTGTTAGAAGTCTCCTTTATGTACTCCAACATTGTGTTTTGGATTTGGGTCCCAAGGAGTAGGTTTTGGAGGGAGTGAAGAGATAAACCAATGTGGGTTCGATGAACATTCCACACGTGCGTCACGAGTTTGGTTGGGCATAATGATTTCGTCTTTAAAAGTTTTGTTCTTCACCTGACCGTCGTGCCTTGACGGTTTACAATTCTGAGGTCTTATTTTTCAACAACTTGTATATAATTAATGGCAATACATTGGAAAATATCAATGACCAAATTTTTTAATACACAGTTCAATTACTTGAAAGTACTGGAAAGTAGGCAATATGAAAACAAAAAGCTATATATATTTACCAACAAAAAGGAAGAGAAGTGATCAAAACAAGTGGCCAAAAGTAAAAGATTCGGGCACCAAGAATTCCAATTAGTCACTAAAAGACCAAACACGAAAGTGTTTTTCTTTTCCTTCCCATCCAAGTAATCATGTTTTCTTTTTCTTTTTTAGGGTTTCGCGCAAGGTTATACGGTTGATCTCGACTATCTATAATATCGTTGTCGATAGATATTTGTGAAAAAAAATATACTTTTAAAAATAAGTTAAAATATTTAAAATTTATATTACATGATGATATTTCTTTTCTTAATATTTATATTTCATAAATCTTATTAACGATCTAGTGAAAATATTCATTTATCTTTTATGTCGATGTTGAAACTATAAAAATGTAAAATTATCTATAAAAATATATGACATGTCAATAAAAGTTTAATATTATAATTACAAAGAATCTCAAAAAAAAAAAAATGATAGAATGAAAAATTTGTGAGATAGATGAGACAAACCCTTTAATCTTGACCCTTATCATTTAATCTTTTTTGCAATAAAAGAGTGAAGACAAAGTTGTAGAAACTAGATGGGAACTACGAAAAAATGTCCGCTAGAGAACAAATGTGTTCACACTTTTCACATTTGAGAGTTAACCATAAAAGAAAATAGGGAAAAAATTAGAGGACAAGTGAAGAAGACTGAGTCAAGCTTTGCTTTAGTCAAGGTAAAGTGCTCAATCTTTTGACTCGGGTGACCATAAACTCTTAACTAACTTCAATTTATTAGCTAATTTAAATTTTACTTTCTTAACTTTAGTAGAATTGTGATGTGATATGTTTGTCAAATAGAAAAAGCATGTGAAAAGTTAAAGTTTGGTTCATAATCATTTCTTCCTTTGTTTTTGTTTTAAAAAATTAAGCTTATAAGGATCACTTTTCAAGGCATATAAATTTTTTTATTAGGTAATATCCACTTTCTATCAATGTTCTTAAAATTAATTAAGAGTATTTGGAATACATTCACAAGTGTTTAATCTAAAAAATAAGTCATTTTGGAAGAAATTAAAGTGTTTGACAGTCACTCGAAATAGCTTTTCAAGTATATTTTAATCAATGTTTATAAAAAATGTTTAAATAAAAATAAGTTTTTTGAATAACACTTTTTTCTCAAATCAATAGAAACAATCCCTATGTTGTTAAGTAGCCATTAGTTTGAGCGAAATCCAACTGTGTTCATTCAATTCATACTTTTATGTTCCTAGCTATAAAAAGAACAAATAAGAAATAAAGTTAGGGGTTGTTTGGAGTGTTGAATTGATTATTATAATCAGTTGGAATACTATAGGTAAAGAATATTTTCAAATAGTTTTATTGTAGTTAAGTTTTGGTTATAATAATTGTATTGGAGACTTGATTAGTTGACTTTATAATTTTCTAAGGCAATGGTTTCTGCGGTTGTCTCAAATAAAGTCTTAACATCTGTTTCAGAAACAGTTCATTTTTCTACCGAATATTTTCCTTATCTGGAAATATTCGGCTGCAATTTTATGTTCGATATTTTCCTTTTTTGAGGTGCGACTTATGTTTTACAAATGAGAATTTGTTTCCTTTATTGGATTCGATTATTTAAGGAGATTTATGCAGAACATTTAGGGTTGCCGCTTTTGTTAATCAAGCAAGACATGTTCTACTCTATGATCATTGTTGTACAACGTTGTATTCTTGCTCGTTGATTACTATTTTGTTGTGCAAGTTCTTCATATGTTGAAGTGCAACACTTTGAAGTCAATCACGGTCTTAGGGGGAGCCTAAGTCATTGTTACAAGAGAAGGGGTTCTCAGTCTTAAGGGGAGCCTAAGACTCGGTTTCGAAGAAAGAGTTCTCCCTCTTAGGGGTATCCAATGACAGGAGTTCATTGACAAAGGTGAAGATATCTCAGTGAGAGGAGTCTCATACATTGTCAGAAGCCGAAGTGTCTAACACTAATATTATCAAACTTAGGGGGAGTCCAATTACACTTGAGAAGGAATCTCACATCTAGAGGGAGCCTAGGTGGTTAGTGAGTTTAGCTCTATGTGAGTCACTGTAATGATCGTGTATTATAGATAAGTACTATGTTGTAAACTGCTTAACTCTTTAATATTAGTGGATTATTTTTCCTTGGCACACTGCCTCTCAAACGTAGGTGGATTATCACCGAATTGGATTTTCAACTTCTATGTGTCTTTACTTGTTTACTTGTTATTAGTATTTTTGTTGTTACAGTGCTTGTCAATACTTTTCGTTTAACATTTGTATTTTGAGTAGGGAGTCATCCTACTATTTTTTCAAATTGGGAACTCAATTATTATAACGAGAGATTCAAACATTGAATGGCATTCGGTTGTTAAGTAGGTGTCGTTAGTTCTACCTAACCAGAAACAAACAATATTTATAAAGCTCGAACAACAACCTAACTAACTCGTAGTTAAAGTGGAAGTAAGAGGTCGATCCACAGGGAATGTTTTAATTCTTATCCTTTCTTAACTAACCTTGACTATTAAAGCAATAAAATAGGGGTTGATAAAATTGAACAAAAAGTACTAGAAATCAAAAGATAAAAGATGAATGTAAACAAGTAAGGAATGATCTTGCTTCTAATTCAAGTTAGATGTTCAATGCAATTTCTATCATCGAATTCTAAAAGTTTATTGACAATCGAATTATGCTTGCAACTACTCACTCAACTCGATCAAGCTAGCCTCTACAAAGGCTAACAACTACCAATAATCCTAATCAACTAGAGAGTGTCCTAATCATTGATTAAGATTGGATAGGCCAAACCCTAATCAACCTACATGCTCCTACTTCTATTAGGTTTGATAGCGGCCATATAAAATAGAAATCATACGCATTAGGTTCTAAGATTCAATTGCGTTGATTAATTGTTAAGATAGCTTACTCAGTTAACCAAAATTTCTCCAAATCTAATAATTAGTGCATCCTAGGATAGCCATCAAACACACAACTACTATTGCCTCTTAAAGATCTTGGTTAGACATTCCATCGAACACATTGAAAGCAACTTATTCAACAACAATTGTGCAAAACCAAGCATCTAGGCTATATATGTTAAGGATTTAGATCATTCAACATGATTCAAGAATTAAAATCAAATTCAAGAAGGCACAATTCATATTGTAATTGATAAAGAAAAAGTAGAAAACTCAAAAGAATTGTAAGAACCCTTGAAATCGAAACAAGATTTAATCAACTCCATAAATTCATTGACAAATTGTATGAAGGAGTTTGTTTACATTTCAACAAAAATCTAAAATCTAACCAAATTAGAGCAAGAATTACCAAAGAAGTGAAACAACTTGGAGAGAGATCCCAACCTCCATGATTTTTCTTCCTCTCCCTTGCAAAAATGAAAGAAAAGTCTTTTATAGTACGCAGGCTACCGTCACGATGCTGAAGTAGCGTTGCAACACTAAATTGGTGAAAAGCCTCGAAATGTTAGGCTTACGTTGCAACGCTACTTCCTCAATGCTTTTCAATGCAAGGCGCTCGCGTGCAGTGATGCGCGTCAAAGTGCAAAGCATCACAACGCTGTGGGGAGCGTTGTAACGCTGCCTTGTTTTGAAGTGAGATTGAGCATTCTGCCTTCAAGCGTAGTGCAATGCCTCTCTTAGAGTGTGATACTGCATTCTCGATGGCATTTTGGTAATTTACATGATTTTCTTCAAATTGTTGAATTTCTTGGCTATTGTGGATCCTTTTTGGCCCGATCTTCTCTTAATGACTCCTAAATGCTTCGGGGACCATTTTACCTATAAAATAAGAATTTAAAACAAATAATCAACACAATTTTGGGGGAATTAACATAGAAAATATGCATCTTTAAGAACCTAACAAGTGGACTATAATAGTCTACTCCACACCCAATGCAAATTGAAGGCCTAATGCCCCCTTAAAGTCTATGAACTTATCTTGAGTGTGAATTTGTAAATATCTCCTTTAAAGTAGATGTGTAAGCTATTAAATCATTAATTGACCCAAAAGCTTAAGTTAATGGGTGAAGGTAAATTTAATTATATATCATCTAACACTCCCTTTCACTTGTGAACTTGAAATATAAAAAGAGCCAAACAAGTGAAAATAATATTAATTGGGAAGAAAACAACGTTGTAGGGGCTTGAATATAGGACATTCTAAACTAATCTGCTCTTATACTATCTTAAATCACCAACTGACCCAAAAGTTTAAGCTAGTGGATGAAGACAAATTTAATTATAATATTGATACATGCCATGAAATGCATATTTTTAGGCTCTTATTTGTGTATTTTTACTTGAAAAAAATATATTCTTGCATGTGTTTTCCCTCTAAAGTTAGTCTTAAATTTCTTAAATGAGTCAGGAGAGCCTTCATTTGCATTGCAAAGGATATTTGTTGATTTTGAACTGACTTTGTTGGTTTAGATAGGTTTTCGTCGTTTCTGGAGGGATCTGCTTTGATACACCAAGCGATGCGATTGCATTAGTGTGCCCTAATTTTTCAGATTTCGAACCAGTCAAAGACAGTTGCGATTTTCTTGTTTTGAGCTATTTTTCAATCTTAATTTCGCCTGGTAAACCTTCTGAGAATGAAATTTGGCACTTTCCAACTATTTTGGGGCCTATATGAAGGATCTCTTAACGAAGAGTTTCATGAGCGCGTTTGGATCGCTCCAATTTCGTCGTGACCGAAATACACCATATACATTCAAACGTATAGTTATGCAAACAAATAGTAATTAACGACATGCTGAACAAAAAAATAACAAGGGAGAGAGTTCACATACCAGTTGAAGACGCTCTTCAAGCTATGGAACTCAACGCAACGAAAGATCTCTAACCAATCAACAAACGCCCAACAGATGCATCGACTACAACAGCACAAACAATCGCAAACAAACGAACGCAGCGGGGACGACACCACCAGAAAAGAGCCCTAGGTATTCTTGAAGTGAGAACCCAAAGCATGGTCTTTGGTGAGTTTGGTAGAGGTAGGAGGAAGAACTGATCGTGTAGGCGATAAGAAAGTGGGAGAGAATGAGAAGCTATCACATAGCTAGATGCTTATCGCTTAGAAGAAATTACACGATCGTGTAGATTTTACTGAATGATCGTTTAGAAAATGGTAGGCGATCGTTTAGCAAACATGGCACACTAGATGATCGTTTAGGAAAGCTAACCGATCGTTTAGGAATTAGTGTGTGATCATTTAGGCGCTAGATAAGCGATCGTCTAGGCGCGAGGTATGCGATCGATTAAGCACTGAGTGACTATCATATAGGCTCTCGACTTTAAGCGATCATTTACATTTCCACACAAAAAACAAAAACCTTCGATCTTTTTCTGAACCACTCAAAATGAAAGAAAATTTCATTATTATTCTTCGGTTACAATAACCCACATTGTTTTCTCACTAACGCACGTCCGAGAGAGATTTTAGGTTAATTATCATATAATTAACCAATTAAATTATTAATAAATATAATCATATTATATTTTTACCCTATAGTTTGATATCACATATCTACTATAGTAATTTCTCCTCTACTTGATATAAATCATATTTATATCTAATTTCCTTTAAAATAATGTATCTCATACATTTAGCCAATTATATCATATATAATTAACCTGTCCAATTATATCATATATAATTGAACTTTCTCTTGTCAATTTGAACATTTCAAATTAACCCAAATACTGATTCTGACTTTATCCAAGCTACCAAGGGGACCTAATGGACCTATGGCTCGAAGCTCCAACGGTCTGTGAATAGCTGACTAAACTCTTTAGCCACGAGATCCACCATCCGTTAACTGTCAGACATTCCACTAAAGACCAAAAATTGAACTCTTCTTACCACAAATATATATTATCGGATATAACCAATCATGAGTAAGATGGCCCTTCACAGATGCTCGTAAGTACAGCTGGGCCAAATTACTGTTTTGCCTTTGAAGTTACATCTCACTCCTTAAGTACCACTGATTCCTCTAATGAACAATACAACATAGTCCATGTGAACACCTTTCGGGCTAAGAAAATGTGTATGGCGCCACATCGTTCAAGCCCTAGAATCAGTCCTTAAGGGAGCTATCTATCTACTTACCCCTGCCTCGGGGAAGGAGTGAATTCTATCTTGTGTAGCTGAGTTCCCAGCTCCCAGATCAGACGAATCCCCAAAATGGTAGCGGGCCACTTACACCCATACAAATAAAATGACCGCCCTCAATGGCAAGAGTTCCCAACTCACTCAGGATTGAGGTCATGTTACCTATGGTCATCCTAGTGAAGTGAAGTCTCTGTCATGAACGGTGTTATATAACGAGACGTTAACACTTTGTGGTCAGGTCTAATACAAACTCTTTGTATAGGACGCCCTCGCTCGCATGTCCCCAACACGAATGATCAGGATCAGATCATCTGTGACAAGTCACAACACTTGTGACCATTCCACAAAGCGGGCCACATTCGTAGCGTTACCTAGGAAAGATTTCCCTCATATATCCATATACTACAGACCATTTTGGTTATCACTCAAGACATGATTCACTTGCATGTCACCATATATATGCTTAAGTTACATACAAATAACTAGGAATTTTATGTTTATTGGTTTGTGGTAAAGCAAATAAAACATGCAACTGAGCAAAAAATAAGATATGAAGTAAATATCAATTATTATACAACACAAGCGTTCGTACAAACAATTTACAAACTACAGGACATGAGACTTTAGGGCATCAACCCCAAAAATCTCCTACTTGTCCTAAAGCGAGGTGGGGTGTACATAAAACTAGTACAAAACAATAAACTAGGGCATAAAAGCCGAGTACAAAAAATCTCCCACTTGCCCTAGTCCAGCCGCAGGCGATTATAGACTCATGCTCCGTAGGTGACCCTCAAACATTGTAGTCGTTAGAGCCTTCGTAAACGAGTCAGAAATATTAAAAGGGCTTAGGTTAGACTGATACTACTGACTATGGCCACAGCGTAGCAGATGTCTGGATGAGTATAGAGCATCACGTACATCAAACTACCAACGGCAGACGCATATGGGACCCGTCTTATCTCCTCAACCTCTTGAGGCATCTTAGGACACATGTCCTTAGACAAAGTGACTCCATGCCTGAATGGCAGTAGGCCCCTTTTGGAGTCCTGTATTGAGTACTTGAGCAACATCTTGTCAATGTATGATGCCTGAGACAGTGCTAACACTTTGTTCTTACGATTCCGAAAGATCTGTATACCTAGAAACAAACTGAGCCTCTCCCAAATCTTTCATTTGGAATTGGGTCGCTAGCCAGGTTCTTAACTACAGTCAGTAGACCTACATCATTCCCAATGAGTAGAATATCGTCTACGTACAACATTAAGAAGACTACTGAAGCGTTGATGATCTTCTTGTAGACATAAGGTTCATCAACGTTTTGGTCAAAGCCATACGACTTGATCGCAGTATCAAACTGTATGTTCCAAGATCGAGACGCCTGTTTCAGTCCATAAATGGACCGATTCAGTTTGCAAACCTTTTACTCTTGACCTTGGGCTACAAATCCCTCAAGTTGCACTATGTAAATGGTCTCCTCAAGATTGCCATTCAGAAAGGCCGTTTTTACGTCCATTTTCCAGATCTCATAATTATAATAAGCTGAAATGGACAGGAGGATGCAAATCGACTTTAACATGAAAACAGACAAGAAAGTCTCCTCATAGTTGACTCCCTCTACTTAGGTATAACCCTTTGCCAGAGGTCGAGCCTTGAAGGTCCATACCTTCCTATCAACACCCAGTTTGCGCTTGTAGATCCATTTACAACCTATAGGTCTTATCCCATTAGGCTAATCTACAAGATCCCATACTGAGTTGAAGTACATAGACTCCATCTCGAGATCCATGGCCTTGACCCATTCATTCCGGTCAACATCCTCCATCGCCTTCCGATAAGACAATGAATCCTCAACGTCGCCATCTGCTACCATAGCAAGGATTTCCGTGAAACCCAGATAGCGAACGGACAACTTTGTAACCCTCCCACTACGTCAAGGTTCCCTCAACTCTTGAGGTGGAACCGACCTACTAGATGAACTCCCACCAACAACTCTTGCTGATGTAATAGGCACTTCAACAATTCTTGTTGAAGTTTCAGTAGTTTCATTGGAAAGCTCATGCAACATGACTTTGCTTCGTGGACTGTGGTCCCTTATATGATCCTCCTCTAGAAAAGTAGTATTTGTTGAAACAAACACTCTATTTTCCATCGGATCATAAAAATAACCCCCTCGTGTACTTTTGGGGTAGCCTACAAAGAGGCATTACCTCGATCGTGGTTCCAACTTCTTGGGATTAGCCTCAAGCACATGTGCAGGGTAACCTAAAATGTGGAAGTGACATAAACTAGCTTTACGCCCGTTCCACAACTCCAGAGGTGTTCTCACAACACTCTTGGAGGGAACACAGTTGGGTATATATACCGCAGTCTCCACTGCGAAATCCCAAAACGAGTCCTATAAGGAAGTGTAACTCATCATCGAGTGAACCATGTCTAACAAGGTCCTATTTCTCCTCTACGTTACACCATTTTACTGAGGTGTACCCCATGCTGAGAGTTGGGAAACGATTCCATGTTCTATCAAATAGTACTGGAATGTCGAGTCCAAAAACTCTCCGCCTCGATCTGATCGAAGTGCTTTAATTCGTATATCCAATGCGTTTTCAACTTCAGCCTTGAACTCTTTGAACTTTTCAAAGGATTCAGACTTCCGTGGCATAAGATAAACATACCCGTACTTGGAGTAATTATCAATGAAACTGATAAAATACTCATAGCCACCTCGGGCTCGCACATTCATAGAACCACAAAGGTCAGAATGTACTAACTCAAGAACGAGTAAATCATATTTATCTTTATCGGCCTTGGCTACTTTCTTCTCTTTCAGATACTAAGTACAATTCCTCTTCCAGTGTCCATCTTGGTTGTAGTGGAAACACTTTCCCTTTTCAATCGGTGGACGCCTCCTTGGGGCGACAGGCGGTGGGTTAGCAGGCGCCTTCCCTTTTCCCTTACCACCCTTCTTTTTCTTCCTCTTTCCAAAGTTAGAAGTAGAAGGTGCAGACTTTGTTCCTGAGGTCGAACCTCTATGGAACGTCCTGGAGGATGAAGTAACATTTGCCTCACCCTTCTTCCTCTCCTTACTTTTTAATAAATATTAGTAGGTCTACAACTTGTTGAGGAGAGTTGTAAGGTTATATTTCACTTTGTTAAGAATCACATTGCTAACAAAGTGCAGGAAGCTTTCCGACAATGAATGCAGGATTATGCTAACCTGGCTGCCCTCATCGATGGTAGACCCATTCAACTCCACCACATTAAAGTGGACCGTCACGTTAAGCACATGTTCACGAACAGAGTTGCCTTCTTCTATTTTGGAGTTGAATATATATTTAAGAGGCTGATGCATAAGCTGTTCAGACGGTTTTCCAAACATCCCCTGTAGGGACTCCATGATCTCAGCACTGAGACCATAGGCTCATGTTTCTTGGCCAAGATTTCAAAAAGGCTTGCCAAGATGTAGGTCCGAGCCTTCTCATTCGCCCTTGTTCATCGCTCATATGCCTCCCGAACATTTCGAGCGGCATTAGGAGCTGGAATAGGAGGACAGACCTCCGTGAGAGCAAACATGAGATCCTCGATGATTAGGATCGTCGTGATCATGTGTTTCCATGTTGCGAAATTATCGCCATTTAGTTTTTTGGCACTTAACAAAGCCAACACTGTTGCCATTTTGAAAAAGTGTTGTTGCTAAAAATACGAACAAAACTTTATTAGATTTCGCTAAACCACTTTTAAACCAATCAGTTTTGCAATGATGCCCTAGTGAGGCAGGACAAATGTCACCGGTGGGGTGATCAGTTGTCCCTTTACTGGGATGAGACATTCTCAACCATTAGGTAGAACCAACTCTTGGAATTGAACCTAACAACCACCATTTTTCGGTCTAGAATTCTTAACCTTTAACTATACCGCGTAATTATGACCCCTCACTTTCGGTGCCAAAGTCCCACCCTAGTGAGCCCACCATAGGGAAGAAGCAGATTAGGACAAGACATTAAGTTACCTTATCCTCTTATAGGATATCAAATAAAAAAACACGCAAAACTACCATCCTTTAGGGGGACACTCCCAGGGTGCCTCGAGGCGATGCACAGTAACTTTATTCAACCTAACGAGGGAGACCGAGGGATATGGTATCACAATTCCCACTCCCACTTACTATGAACACTCTTTCCATCCACCTTGATATTGACCTACCCAAACACCATCCGATAGGGGGACACGCCAAAGGTGCCGCGAGGCCAAGGGTAGATCTCATGGTGTGGACTATTTAGGAGAAACGTAAAAGGTTTAAGTGAAGCATCTTATGCCCCAAGTACCTCCCACTGAATGTTCTACCTAGGGGTTCATTAACCTAGACAATCTGACTACTGATTTTAGTCTAAGTCATCTTTTTAAACCCTGCTCATAAACAACATTTGTCTAAAAACAAGTTCAAGTAGTCATATTTAAACACTTTAATGGACTGTCCTTAACTTGCATGCATGCATCAAATCTATCTAATTCACCTATCCAGGTAAGTTCCCAGGTAGGGGTGTTATGTTTCTATCAACTTAAATATCCCAGCCAAGACAGAACCCGCCTTAGACAAAAGGTCCCTTATAGATAGATTTGCTACACTTTAACCTTTTATTAGCCAATTTAATCCTATTAAACTGATTAAAAGAATTAAAGCCTTAGAGTTGCTAATCATATTAGAACTGTGATCTTAGGTCAATGTGATCCAAGTTTTAAACACTTTAAAACCATGAATTAAACCTAAGTGAGCATGCATGTCTTTCTTATTTATTTTAGTTCTAATTTCTCTTTAACTTTTAAAAAGAAACAACTAAAAAAATATTGCGCACAACGAGGTGTTTATAACAATTATAAATTATGTGTATGCTTCATGCAACATCTGATCATTACTATACATAACTTATATATATCGCGTAACAACCAAGCAAACATGTTATCATTCACCCTTATACTATAAAAATTATAATATAAAGATGATGCATGTCAACGTTTTTTATGTATGCATAAATATTAGGGGTGTACATGGTTCAGGTTGGGCCGAGTTGGAAGAATTTTGAGGACCAACCCAAAAAATCGAGTTGGCTAATAATGAACCCTATCGGTTCATTTTTAAGGGTCAACCCAACCCAAAATTTTCGGGTTGGGTCACCAGTTTCTTTTTTGAATTTTGAATTTTGAATGTTCTTTTTCATTACTTCCCGTTCTATTGAACAATTTGATTTTTGTAGGTCAATAAACCTCCATATTTACAAAAGTGAACTAATTCTAAATATATTACCAATTAATAAAAATTTAATTATAAGAAACATGTAATATTGTAATCTATGTGAAATTTTAACATTTACATTAAAATACAACCACCATAAATTCAATATAAACTTCAAAAGAAACTTCCTCAAATAATTCAATTCAAATGTTCAAGTTCAAAGTCTCTACTCAAAATATTCAAGTCTATATTCAAAATAGAAACAAAAAGTCCAAGTTTAATAATGATTAGTGGCCTATTACATAAACTTCCAAGTTCAATAATAACATTCAAGAGCACCAATGCACCATGAGGCATGACGAATGACTTGAGTGAGTTTTCTTCTTCATCTTTGGTCTTTCAATTTCTCATTCTCAATGCCTGAAAAAATGACAAATACATTAAACCAAGAGGATCATTTATAGGTAATAATAATATTTGATCTTATGGTAGTAAAACTTACCATTCAAATCATCATTATGCTCCAAATCCAATTCCTTATTTCAAAAGGACACAAGATGATGGACTCTCTACAAAACAAATCATGCAAAATTAAATATATTAATTATTTAAGCATAATACATGTTAGATATGTACAATAAACAGTTTAAATATGTACAAAAAAAAATCATTTAATTACCTAACTCAATGTTTTCAAACGTCTCTAACTCTTCAAGTTGTGGATGGAGATCTAGTAACACTGAGCCACCACGAATCCAATTTTGTGTACATATCAAGGCCTCCACTGTTTTTGGAGTCAAATAACTTCGAAAGGAATCAAGAATCCTCCCTTCTATACTAAAAGCAGATTCAAAAGCGAGTGTAGATATCGAAACCGCCAAAACATCTCGAACAATTTTTGGTAAAATGGGATATTTGTAGCCATTCATTTTCTACTAGTACAATATCTCAAAATTATCTTTATCTTTTATAACCTTGTTAGATAAATAAGAAGTAAAATCATTCTCCGCTTCCAATGAACTTTCTTCTTCTCTCAATCTCTTAAAAGTTATCCACAGATCATCTATTTTTTCGTCCATCCCGTGATCATCTTCATTTATAGTGACAATCTTTGATTGTTGAGAATCTTTGGTACTATGACTATCTCGAGGAAGTATTATGTGATTTTAAAAGTCATATAGACGATACAAATATAATTTCACACTCTCAACCATATCCTTAACCACATCACTGTCATAAACATTGGAAAGACAATAATTCAAGTACTTTAACTTGTACCGAGGATCAATCACTATAGCCAGAAACATCAATTTATTCATTTTTTTCAAGCAAACCCCAATACTTATCTATTGGATTTTATGTCCTAAAACTCGTCGTTTGTAAATTGATAAACATATTCTGTTTTGTTTTTCGATAAAATTGTTATTGATATTGTAATCTTGAATCCAATAAACTAAGGTCCTGAGGCTATTTATTGTAGACTTGAACTTTATGTGATGACATAAAACATGGATCAACTTCAAGTATATAGCCTAAAATGGTCTATAGTATAGGGATAAGATTAGGCGCCTTGTTCTAGGGACACTATGGATGCAGCCCACTTTGTAGTTAGTACAAACGATGTGATCCTGAATCGTTCATATAGAGATATGTGAGAGGGGGCATCCTATGCAATGAGTTTGTATAAGACTGGACCATGACTTAGCCACTTTTGCTTTATAACACCATTTACTATATAAAACTGACTAATTCAAATTTGATGACCTAGGTAACTCGATCTCAATCTTAAACTAACTATGAACTCCTGTTTATTTGGGATTATCCTTAGATCTGCATGAGTGAGAGCAGCTCAACAGTGTTGGCTCAATAAGCCTCCCATTTCAGGGGTAAGACTGGGTAAATAGCTAGGGACATAGAGTACAAGATGGACTTTACTCCTACTCGTCTCTAGTGGTAGTAGATAGGTTGTTCCCTTAAATGTTGACTTCAGAATATGAACAAGGGGCCCCACCCTCTCACTAGGCTGAGAGGAACTGGATTTGTTGGTTGGATCACAAATCAATTGTTCTTTAGAGGTTCAGTGGGACTGAAGGAACAATAAGTGTTCTAGGGGGTAAAATGGTATTGTGACCCAGCCAAGACCACGAACAACTTGTGAAAGATTGACTTACTGGTTACAGTTATATCAGATGGACAGAAATATATCTACAGTGAGGGGAGTGCAACTACGGGACTTTAGTGGATTGATCCGTTAGTTAACAAATGTTAATTAATTAGGTTAAAGAGTTTTACCAGTTAATCTCGGATTGTTGGAGCCCATGATCTGTAGGTCCATTAGGTCCCCCTGCTAGCTCATATGGATTAAACTTAGAACAGTATGTTGGATTAATTCGAATTGTTCGAATTAGGAAAAGGGATTAAAAGCGACAAGTATATGTGATATCGCTATCTGTTTTTTGTATGGCACTCTATATTCAAATGTGATTTGAATTTTGAAAATATGAATGCGGATTCATGTCCGAGAGGTCAAAATTAGTCAAGAGAGTCAAAATTGTAAAAAGTCAAAGGGTTGACTTTTCATTAAAAGTCAAAGTTTGACTTTGACCAAATAGAAAAAGACCATTTTCCCCTTGATTAAGAGTTAGTGGAGTTATCCAATATTTTTTTTGGATAATCCCACTAACTTAAGTGGACTATGTGTAAACATTATAGAATGACACATAGCCCACTTCGGTTTAGTGCTTTGTGAGGTGTTGATTTTTGGTGAGTTTTTACATGCATTAGATGCATGTAATTGTTTTATAAAAATGAAGTTTTATAAAACAAATTTCTTTTTTTTTTTTCTCCTTTAAGCAAGCTGAATTTTTATAATTTTGGTTTCCAAAATTCTCACCAAAAATTCCATTTTTCTCACATTAACTTTGAACCACTGTTTCTTCCCCTTTTCATTCTTTCATTCATCGGGTCCCACAACCTGGTTTTGAGTCCAGAGAATAGTGGGTAAACTCTAGTGGTGGTTCGGAAGAGTTTGGGTCGAGATTCAGCAAGAAAAAGTGTTTTTCGGGAGCTACAAAGATTGTATTCTATCCCTTTTAGTTTACTGTTTTTTATATATATTTGCATGCTAATTTCCTTTTAATTAGAAGCAATTAAAGTATAATTAGATTCTTATTCCGCTGCGTATATCTCGTTTTCCATCATGTGGTATCAGAGCATGCTTTAATTATGCTCAATTGCTTTTGGTGAGTAGTTTTTTCTTTTCTATTCAAATGTTGAATGAAATGTCCACTAAAGTGGATTTATTATGATTTTGGCATTGTTTTTCTTTAAATTTCTTGTGGAAATTTGTAATTGCTCATATGTTTATGGGCATTAGTGTGTGAAAAAGGGTCTATAAATTTGTTAGATTCATTAGAGTTGAAATTAAGTTGTAATTACTCGATTCCGGGAGAAAGGACAACAACAAAATTGAAGAGATTTTACTTCCAGACCCGACGACCCGACCCACTAGCCCGAGTTCTGACCCGGTTCGAAGCAGCTACGTGCACCACCGACCCGGTTCGCCGACCGCTCTTTCCACTCAACCCGACCCGCCTACGCTTCTATTCATCGTGCCAACGGGCGTTGACCAGTCAGTCCAGACGATCTGGACCGGTCTGTTTGACCTGGTTGAGCCGGTTTGACCGGTTCAACTTGGTTTTTGGTGTTTTTGTGTCGGTTCGAGTGGTTTCTGAATGGTTCCAGATGGTTCAAAGTGTTTGAAGCCGGTTTCGGGAAGCTGGTTGCTGTTTTCTGTAATAAATTAGTTATTTGTTTGTTTTTAATGCCAAAATCGGTCCACTTTAGTGTTGTTTACTTATTATGCATGTGATGTATAATTTTGTTTGATTATGTGTGCATATAGTATGCCATATAGTTTTAAGACCCCACCATAGGAAAAGCATGTGACATGCATTTGTTATATGTTATAAGTGTTATAAAGTATATACTATGCATGCTTACTTTTAATATAAGTGTTATATTAAAGCATGTTTGTTTGAAGGAATCATGTTATAGATGAATGCTCTAGGGTTATAATTGTTATAATTTATTTTATAATTGTTATAAAATAACCTAGACTTCTAAAATCTATAATACAGATAAGATGCATGCTCACTTAGGGTTAACCATCGAGCAATCCCAATTTTTATAGAAAATAGGTCGATATCTTGTAAAACCGAAGTTACAAGAAAACTCACCCGGCAAAATCTTGGCAAAAAGTCAGATAAGATGACTAAGATTGAAGATTTTTAAGTTGATGGTTCACGGAACACCTACTACCTAGAGATTGAGCTGGCGTCTGAGTTAAGTTAAACCGATTTTATGAGCATGCATGAGCGGTGTGAGGTAATAAAATTTGTTTATCACCTAGACATCGTGTTAAAAATCCAGTATAAAAGTTATACTCGGATGAATCACCTTGACTTAGGATATGTTTAAATTAGCTGAAATGTATCGCTAAATATTTTATACCCTAACCGTCTAGAACACTTCAGCTGGAGAGAAGTAATGTACTTTTAGCTCTAGCGTCCCTAAGAGTTCACACCGTGAGATTCCTTTTCCATTATTTGAAGGTACGAGAATTAGGGTGGTTTGTCCTTTTTCTTCTTCTGTATATGGGTACTTTTTACATTGATTTCTTAAATGCTTCCATAAAGCACTAGTTCCACAAGTATTACTATCACATGCGTACTCTTTACCACAATAGTTACACTTGCACCGAGCTCCATCATTATCACTTGCTTCCATTTTTGTGAAATGATCTCACACAGACGAGGTTGGTATATTAGGTCTCTTTCGATTGGACTTGGGAGGTAGGTGGTATATTTTTAGGAGTTTGGCTAACATTAGAAGGAGGATGAGACATTTCATTATTACCGGTTCCACTTGCATTACCACTATTGTTGTCCATCTATAAAATAAATGAAACTAGTAAACAACTAATTACACCTACCTATACAATTAAAATAAAAAAACACTAGCTTCTCAATTAACTCATAACAACTCATGTATAAAGATCAATCATCAATCAATCACACATAAATAGTATATGTACACAATAAAAATAAAATTATTTTACTCACGGGGAAGTTTGAAAATGGTGATTCGACAGTGTCTGATTTCGTGTCTGTTGTGACGACTTTGAAGAATTTAACTGTTCTCAAGACATTGTGAGATTGAACAAAAATTAATTTATTAATCAATCATGGTTGAATTAAAGCTCTAATAATTTACAATTGAATTTGAATGAAACAATTGAATGACACAAAAAAAATCTTGGAACTCCCAAAATTAAGGGTTATAGATTGATATTTGCCCATTTTTTTTATTTGTTTCCTAGTCTACTTTCAAAAAAATTTCTAAAATCGTGGTCGATTTAAAAACTAGAAAGAATTTTGTCAAGATTACTAGAGTGTTTATATACAATTGAAAAACAAAACTAAAAAAAAACACACACACACAGTTATGCATAGTTTTTATAAGTGTATTTTTAAGAAACCAAAACCTAAAAACAAAACTGTCACAAAAAAATGGCATTGGCTTTATCTTGTTGAAATATTTGCACTCAACCAATCAAATGGTTGTTGGATAGCTTCGGGGGAAATGATGAGCATCATTGCTTTATTGAAAAAAATACCAATATGATGAGTCGTACGTAAAGCTTGAAGTAGTAGGCGAGGCGGAGACGTGAGGCGTGGGCCGGATCTGACGAGGCAGAAACGTGAGGGGTGGATCGGATCTGAAGAGGCGGAGACTGGAAGCGGCAAGGGGAGAGGAGACTGACTGTTTCGTTTTCGAGTTCAAACTTTGGAGTCGGACTTCAAAATAATTTCTGTTTTGTTTTTTTTAATATATATAATATAAACTATATATAAAAATTCCTCTCTCAGTCTGTCTCAGCGTCTCTCTCCTCATTCTCACCATCTGACCGTGTACGCGTGCCTGACCGCGTTCTTCTCCTTGTTTATATATATATATATATATTCGGTTCGGGTCGACTCGCTCGGAAACTCTGATTGGAGTAAATCCGAGATCCAACTCCAATTTAAATTTTTAAAAAATTTTAACAAAACCTTGTGGTTTAGGTTGGTAGTATCGGGTTGGTCGGGTTACCGGGTTTTTTTTAAATGCCAACCTAATGAAATATATACATACTATAATATTATATGAGCATAACATGATCTTACATAATTAAATCAGCCTTTTCTAAATTTAAATTACATAAAGATTATCGCATGATCATTGCAATAACCTAAGGGGGAATTTACTATATGTGCATACCATATGACATATTACAAACAACACATCACGATTAATAAATAAAGGATTATGGACCGAAAATGATGCCTTTAAGACACCAGAATGAAATAACCATCTATTACATTTTTCATCAGCAAACAGTTCACAGGCGAATCAGTTCTTAAAACCGCCAGGAGGGCTCCATCGTGTAGTAAACACGGTATCGATCGTCCAGTGCGCACCTAAGACGATAGAACAAATTAAAACGATCGCGTAAATGACAACGAGGCTACAAAGCCTGTGCGTCTATGTGAATCCGCTTAACGCGGTGCAGGTAAATGATTTACCTTGCGTTACTAAACGATCGTTTAGTCAGTTATTAAGCGATGAAGCTTGTTGACCTAAACGATTGTCTAGTGCGCGCGCGCATTAAACAATAAGAATCCCATCGTCTACACGACCCGATACTCAGCGATCGCGTAAACGATCATCGACACGATGCGATCAACCCTTGATCACATACCTCATCGTTTAACTGATGCAATCAATAGCGATCGCGTACCCCATCATCTGCACGATGCGATCAACCCTTGATCGTCTCCTTCCTCGAAGAACTGTAATGCTTGCTCCGATCTTCTTCACGACCAACTCAAAACTCAAACAGACTTTGAATACAAACTCGATAACGATTATTAATGCCCAAAAACGCAGGGGCCTTTACAAACAACCGCAAATGTAAAAGAATTAAATCAAACCGAGGCTAACATCTATGAAAACATCCATTAATCTACACATCCACAACAATTTAACGAGTTTAAACAGAGCAGACATGCACCCACCTTGAATGTACATGTAATTCATTGCAATAATTGAAATTGGAGTATCAGAACATGGCTCTGATACCAATTCAAAGATTTCTTAATGAAGAGTTCCATGAGCACGTTCGGATCGCTCCAATTTCACCGTGATCGAAATATACCATATACATTCAAACGCACAATTAAGCAAACAAACAGTAATTAACGGTATGCTGTGAACAAAAAAATAACAAGGGAGAGAGTTCTAATAACAGTTGAAGACGCTCTTCAAGCTATGGAACTCAATACAGCAGAAGACCTCTACCCGATCAACAAACGTGCAGCAGATGTTTCGACTACAACAGCACGAACAACCGCAAACAAACGAACGCATTGGGGACGACACCACCAGAAAAAAGCCTTAGGTATTCCTAGAGTGAGAACCCAAAGCGTGGTCTTTGGTGAGTTTGGTAGAGGTAGGAGGAAGAACTGATCGTGTAGGCGATAAGCAAGTGGGAGAGAATGAGAAGCTATCGTATAGCTAGATGCCTATCGCTTAGAAGAAACTACACGATCGTGTAGATTTTACTAAACTATCGTTTAGAAAAAGGTAGGCGATCGTTTAGAAAACACGACACACTAGACGATCCTTTAGGAAAGCTAACCGATCGTTTAGACGCTAGGTAGGTGATCGTTTAGGCACGAGGTATGCGATCGTTTAGGCGCTGAGCGACTATCATATAGGCTCTCGACTTTAAACGATCGTTTACATTTCCACACCAACGTAAAAACCTTCGATCTTTTTTTGAACCACTCAAAATGAAAGAAAATTTCATTTTTATTCTTCGGTTATAATGACCGACGCTATTTTCCCACTAACGCACGCCTGAGAGAGATTTTAGGTTAATTATCATATAATTAACCAATTAAATTATTAATAAATATAATCATATTATATTTTTACCCTATAGTTTGATATTACATATCTACTATAGTAATTTTTCCTCTACTTGATATAAATCATATTTATATCTAATTTTCTTCAAAATAATGTATTTCATACATTTAGCCAATTATATCATATATAATTAACCAATCCGATTATATCATATATAATTGAACTTCCTCTTGTCAATTTGAATATTTCAAATTAACCCAAATACAGATTCTCAACTTTATCCAAGCTACCCAGGGGACCTAATGGACCTATGGCTCGAAGCTCCAACAGTTTGTTAATAGCTGACTAAACTGTTTAGTCATGAGATCCATCATCCGTTAACTGTGAGGCATTTCACTAAAGACCAACAACTAAACTCTTCTTACCACAAATATATATTTCTGTGTCCATCGGATATAACCAATCATAAGTACGATGATCCTTCACAGATGCTCGTAAGTACAACTGGGCCAAATTACCATTTTGCCCTTGCAGTTACATCTCACTCCTTAAGTACCACTGATTCCTCTAATGAACAATACAACATAGTCCAACTATGTGTGAACACCTCTTGGCATGGCCAAGCGTGCTCAACGCTCAACCCTAAGGGTTATTCTATATTGCATATTATCAAGTATTTACATCTTCAAGTGTGTGTATACATAGAATCTCAAACTTATGATATAGATGTGTCTTTACGTAACTGAAAAACCTTTCCGTAGTATATGATTTGCATTCAAATCAGACAATATCATGAATGGTAAGGCTGTTATTGTTTAGAGGTTCAAAGTACTCTGATTTTTTAAACTGTTATGTGTTATATGCGTTTATGATTTTTTAAAAAGCTATCCATCTAAAAGGCTAATCAATTATGAAATCTAAAATGGTAAAAAAAATTTAATTTCAAAGTGTTTTGGGAATAATATGGAATTTTTCTTAGAAAAAAATAATAAATATCATTGAGTAGTTCATATTAGTATTTTAAAGTTCAGTTACTCAGATGACAAGTCAAAAGACTAATAAATTTCATTAAGCTGCCAAAGATTGAGAGTAATATACTCAATATACGTGAAATTAGAACCGTAGGTATTTGAAAAACTTGATGCGGGTTTAGACCACATGTGAAATCAAGTCCTTTTTAATGAAACAAAATTAATTAACAAAAGAAAAAAAGGAAAAAAGATTGGCCCATTTGAATATTACGACAGAAAAGGAAGTTACTAATTACCTAATTTTACTCCATGTATTCAAACTTCAACTGGGGTACGCAAAACTTGTTCTTAGGGTGGTAACATCTTGTACGTTAAAATTATCTAATAATAATTTGTCACCTGGCCAAAAGTTTAGAAGTATGTCGATGGAAATGACCTTCTGATCATATTTTTCTGTATTAAATATTTTAGCCACTTAATATATAAATTGACTTTCGTACTATCCAATCTTAAAGAATATTCAAAATGAAATTATCCCTACTTTTACTATGGTTGAAACTATCTTTGTCTTTCACTATTTTCTTTCACCACATTCTATAAAAAAAAAAAGCTTTTTAACCTAGATTTGTATGTCCTGAGTTTTCACTTAGACTAAATTAATTATTTTGATATTTTTGAATTATTTCTAATTTTGGAATCTTGAAAAGCCAAATTGGATGATGGAGGTGATTGATTTATTTAGATTAATGTTGAATAATTAATTTGAATTTGTTCGAAAAGATTAATGGTGAGTTGAATTTTTATAAGATAAAATTTTATAGATGATTTGTTAAAGAGTCGAGTGTTTAGAATTCAAATTCTTGAGAATTAATTAAAAAGAAAAGAAAAAAATTGGATTTAATTTTATCCTCAATTTTGGAGTTTGAATCCAATACTTGAAAGCTAATTTAGAGAAGTTAATTGGTAATCAGAAATGAATTATAGATATTTGAGATTCGATTGAAACGATTTATATATTGATATATAATATAAATAGAATACAACTTTAGTTAAAAATGGAAAAATAAAAAGAAAAACTACAGCTTTAGTTTTTATGCGTGAAACCGTCAGATCACCCCATGTTCAACCTCCGCCAACAGACAATCAGCTAACCAATACCTAATTAGAACATTGCGGCCCAATCCAAATTGATCGCCCTATCATCGATCAGCACGTTCGCCCGGTGAGATCTCTCTCCCTCTCTCTCATTTGTTAGCGCCGTTCACTGTCGGCCGCCCTTACACAGCGCCGTGTCGCCGATCTCTGCGCCGATTTCATTGGGAGTCGTCGCTACCGCCGGAGATGATCGGTTCCCGTCAGCAGCTCAAAGCTGGTTCGTTGGTTCTATGCAATTGAACAAATTTGAATCCTTACCACTTCTTCACATCCGAACTCAATCTTAGCAATTGGAGCAAATTTAGCAGGACTAGTTTTGGTAGGTGAGGGATATTGTTTAACTTGTAAATACCAAGCCTTAGCATGGATTCTATTTTAACCCCAAACCAGTTTCGATGTAGATAAGATTTAGGCTGCTGTAAGTCGCTATCAGGCAGTTCAAGGGTTCGATGATTTTTTCTGTCAAGTGATTGGTTTGAATTCTTAGATTGTTATGTGAAGTCGGTTTTACCCTTAATTGTGATTATATGTAGATTTCGATCCTGAGCATAGTGAAAAATTATTTGGAGCAAACTATGTGTTGGGTTCTTTCAAGTTTGCCAAATACAAAAGAATTTCCTTCCAGTATATTTTGGCTTATTTCGAGGAAGCTACTATTACTGGGATCTCGATCGGAGCGAAGTAATGTTTGTTTTACTTGTTCATCGATTAATTATGAAGTATAGTATGCCATGTTGACTATTATGGAAATTATGAATGATATGTAGATAATGTGCATGGAAAGTGATTCTGATCATTATTATGATATTATGCCGTTTTCAAATTGCATTATTATTTTTCAAATTTTAGTGGACTCATATTTATTCATGAAATATGGATTTGATGCATCTCTTTCCTCACACAGTAATGAAGCTGAAAGGGTGCAAGCTAGCCCTAGAGTATGAAAATATGTCTGAGTTGATATGTATAAAGTGATATTACCTAGAGGGGTGGGTGACGAAGGGTGCTCCTCGGTGGGCCATGTTACAAGAGGTATATACATAGCCAGTGTACGAAGTGTGCAATCCAAATGCTTAGAGAACTTAAGGTTTAAAATGATGCTGCTCAGGAGGGTTCATGGTATATGAAAGAATACATCAACCTGATTTGTGGAAGTGATGCACTGATAGATAACACATGAGCGGAAGAAAGCAAATTAATAACCTCTAATACATTTATTTTGGAAGATTTAAAGATGAGTGAAACTTTTCATAAATAGGTTTACATTACGAATACTACCTTTTGAATTTAAATCGTTTCTTCAGAACTCAACTCAAATGTTCAGTAACACCAGAGGAGTTCTCTACTATCCCTAACTTGGATTAAGGGTGATCTTAAATTGGGTCAACTGTAAGGATGAGAGTTATTAAGAGAAGAGAATTTCAGCAAAACTAACTATCCCTTGCCCACAATTTTTAGCTTATTAACTATGAAGAATACAAACTAGCTTCAACTCTTCAACTCAAGGAGCTGGAGCTAATGGCTAGGATGTTTGGTGGAGGAACACTCCATTTAGATGCAAATTGGAAATCCATTCGAATGGGTTTCAATTGGCTTTTCAATTCTTTTTTATTTTTAATTTAATCTAAATGCATTAAGACTAAAATTAAAAATAAAATCAATTGATTGAAAACTGTTATTTAAATAATAATATTATATCAAATAGTAATTATATCAAAAACCTAATTTATACTGAACAAACCTAATTTATCTGTCCTATTCGCAGTTCAATTTGATATTTCAATTTCAATTTGTTTAGTCTACCAAATTACGTTTTGTGTATTCAATACAATTCATTAAAACCTATTGAATTGCCACTTCAATTTCAAAACCCAATTTCAATTGAAACATTCAAATCGGTCAATTCACTTAATTCAATATAATTATGAGCTAGGAGGACCTTTGGACTATAGATCATGAGTTCCAACATTTGAGATTATTAACTTTTTTACCAAATTAACTTATCGTTAACCTATCAGATACACCACAGCTCAGTGCACTCTCTTCACTATTAGATTATTTCACATTAACCATAATAGAAGTCAATTTTCACAGGTTTTCAATTTTTGTAGGTTAAATTACCTTTTACCTAATACACTTGCTTGCTTAACTCTGTATCCACTTTGAAAATTTGTTTATAGTCAAACAATACCCATAACTTTCTCGATCAGAGAATTGCCTGGTTGACAGACCAGAGTAAAGAAAACCATAATTGTAATCCCTAGCGGGTAAGAAAAATTCATCTGCAAATATCCCAGTTATTTATCGTCTTATCTCAAAAGGAGTTAGTAGTTTTGATGGACTACTCTCACCTTGCAGATTCAAAGGAAATCCCGAAACGAGTTACATTAGTTGATTAAAATATTACTATGTCATGAATTTGATAGTAGTTTTAACAGTAAACGTCTTTATAAAGAAATTATTTCGAGGTCCTCTTATGCCAATCATTGCATGATGCCTCGCCACATTCTCAACATGATATTTGGATATATCACTGTCATATACACAATAGTCCGATCCAATATTCACGGGAAGGTACAATCTCATCTTATACTTAAGTATTTTGCATATACTAAGACTTTTCTCTTATGTACACTATTAAGATCATTTTATTGGTTCGTTATTATATAATAGAATGCAATATTGATAACAATTATTAAAACTCATTTCTTTTTGTAAGAGATAGTAACATGTTACGAACTGCGGTTTAGGACATTCCCAATACAACGAGAGGGAAGAAATGAGCCAAAAATAAAATTTTAGGTCCCAATTAACATAGAGTTTTTGCTCGTCTGTGTGTATAGCTGATCTAGTAGTGGAGTTACTTTTGAATATTTTTTACTACCTTTCTTTAATATTTTTTTCTTGAAAATACAAGGAAATATTAGACATTGACAAAGATCTGTTGAGGTCATATGACGTTTTGTTTCCGACGTGATCCCATTTTTGAATTTTAATGTTTAAATAAGATTATTGAGTGCTTATTCAATTAAATGTTTCTTTTTTAAATAAAGTTTTAGAATCCCAAAATATTTTTTTACTTCTTATTAAAATACTGGATGAGATTATGTTTAAAAAATTATTTAAAGTTTCAATGTCAACTGTTTGTTTTGAAAATATGATTAGAATAATGCCACTTAAGAGATCTTGAAAATGGCATTAATTTGTTTTGTTTCATTTTGTTTTAGGATTCAAAAATATTAATTTTATAATGAGTTTGGCTAATTATTGGTCCTATTTTTTTAGGTGTGATTATTTACCAATGAGTTCTAGTTTATTTTATTTCTCTCTAAGTTTCAAAAACATTTTTAACCTTGATTCCATTAAATATTCACTTAGCATCATTATAGTCAAATAAAATTAATGTATTACTTACATTCGAGTTTTCGCAGGAGTGCCGACTGTCCAGAAGAACGAAAAATTGCCAACACTGGTCATTTATCTGGGGTGTGATTGAGCACCCTAAAAAAAATGCTAAATGGTATGCGTATAAAATAAAAGGTTATATGTTTTTACATATGGGGAAGGTATTAGTTGTTGGGTGATGCCCAAATCTTAGGGGTCTATAGTTTGTAACTTGGTTGAACAAACTCTTTATGTGTTATAAATATAATGTATTTTATTCATTGTCTATAAAATATGTGATTTTAGTTGCATAACCAAAACCATAAACTAACATCAAGTTATCTTTTATAACTTAAACATTATGGATCATACAAGTGATCAGTTTAATAAACCTAATTGGTCTGTAGTTAGTAATAAGGCTGGGTACTTTCTTAATACACTATGGGTGACCCATTTGTAAGTGTTAAAATTATTGTAAGTGCTACAATGATTTATCCGATCATTCATTATTATACATAGAGAGCGATATTCTATACAAATGAGTTTGATATAACCGGAGCCAGTAAAGTCTCATATACACTTTGCATAAAGATACATTCACAGATGACCTAGTAATTGACCTGGATTGATGAGTGTGAATGCCATTGCGGTCCTATTTCATGCCGAGTACTAGATCGCCGACCAACAACTACCTTTTGGTCGTCGAATGGGGAGTGAAATAGTACACAATGGGGATTTCAACTCCTTCTCGGCAAGTATAGATAATCCTTCCTTTAAAAGTTGATTCAGTCTTTACATATGGGCACTTCTGCCCAAGAGAGTTTGTATGTGACGACTATGATTCTTATATGTCATTAGGCAGGACGAAAGTTTAGAGTAACTGGGCAAAACAATGCACAGTTGTATACGAGAATTATGAAGGGTATGTACTGTTGATTTGTATAGCATGGACATAGATATATCTTAGTGCGAAGAGTTGTAGTGTCGGTCTTTGTGGAGTGTCCGATAGTTACAAATGGTGAATATGTAAATAAAAAGTTATAATTATTCATGTACCATGGAGCTTCAAACTACAGGTTCATGAGTCCTCTTGTAGGTCAATAGGATTAGTGGAGAATAAGTTTTTGAACATTTGAATTGTTCAATTAATAGAGGATTTAATATATATGAATAATTAAATTGTTTCAATTACTATGATATGATTCATAATTATTGGATATAAGCTTAATGGAAGAAAATAAATATTGAATGAGATTCAAATATATTTTCTATGATGGATTTATAGTTTTAAATTTAAATAAATGAATTTATCTTAAATGCCCTAAATTAGAGAAAAGAACTATATTATATTATATGTGATACAATATTAAAAACTATATTTTATATATTATATTTGATTTAACATATAATTTAATATAAATATTATGATGATAAAAGCGCATTAGCATTAACTTATAAACCCATCTTGTTATAGAGAAAATGGAAATAGGAAGCTTATAGCCGTTGGGAAGGGCTAAAACTGTGAGGACTAGCTTCATTAAGAATTGAATTGATTTCCACCAAATTTTTAACGTAACTTGTTAAAAGTTGAGTTTAGTCGGGATAGTTAGGGCCGCATAACCCATTCTTTAAGCCTAAGTAAGTCTAAGTATAGTATGCCTTTATGAGTTTACTGTGAAATTTACAAGATGTTCTTCCTAGTTTAAATCAAACAAAGCATATATGGATGAAAACCCTGAAAGGATTTATATACATACTTACTTATTTTGATGTTTTAATAGCATTCACAGTAAAAGCTATTCCTCAATATTTCATGCTTTGGATGTTTTCACTGGAATGCTTATTGCGGAAATACTAAATTTTATTTAATCAATTTTACAATACTTCACTAAGGAAACCCCAACACTGAGTTATGAAGGTATCAAGGTCCTCTAATACCTAAGGATGACGGTGTCCTGGGCTTATGAGAAACCTTGGGGCTTGACTGCATGGCACGTAGTACTATATTATCAACACTGATTATTGAGATTACTCTATATTCAACTCAGAAAGTCGATGTTGAGTGATCGAGCACAAGGCTTTCCTTAACTAGGCTAGTAAATATATATTCAAATAAGTAAAGTGTTGATCGAGTTTTCAGGTTATTAAAATAATTCTCAGAAGTGTTATGTCCTTCTAGCTTTTAGTGTTTGCTTAACCCTGGTTTTACTAAGTATTATGTTTTAAGATACAAGCCTGTCTTATATCAGATTACTTAACAGTAATGTTTTCAAAAGTCACTCACTAGACATTAACTCACCCTTTCCGATGTTATTCCCCAGGTAGTAGTCAACACTAAGAGCTTAGCTATCTGCCAGTCGGCAAAATAGATCAAAAGACTCGAGGAAAAGTAGAAGTGGAGGGTGAGGTGGTAACTGTTTTTTTTCCAGAAATTTCATTGTACATTAGGGGCTAAGGGTGACATGAATGGGGCCACTTTTTAACTCGTAGTAATTATTTTTGGTATGTATGAAGGTTGATTTGGGAAGTATTTAGTGAATGCATGCTAGAAATTGTTAGACAGGTGAGCAAAGCTCGAAGTACAGGGTTTAAGTTGAAGGGCAGTGGATGTCACAAAGGGTACATATTGTTGTTTCACATCTTCTAGGTTATAGGTTAAATCTAGAGTAGTGGTGTGACAGGGTATCCTTTCCTTTAGACATACACTAGATCTGTCTTACGACTTATTTTCTCTCCAGGGAATTTTTGGTCCTCATATTCAGCCACTTCTGAAAGCTTTGTAGTGTTCTTTTCATTTGACTTTGGGCATTTGTGCTACTGGGTAGTGTCCTCAAGAGGTCTACTTTAATCTCAATGGCTAATTTCCACTTGCATCTCAAATTTAAAGGTGACATCATTTCTTGCCATATATTCTTTAGAAATCTACCCTATAGGGTTTCTCACAGGAGGTGGTACTGTGCTTGCATGTTGTGGCGCACTTGAGGGAATCCTAGAATTATCCCTGTCTGCTGTTGGATGTCTCGCATGTTGTTAGATTTTGCCCATGCAAATTTGGACCTCATCTTGTTATAGGGTTGGAATAAGGATTTCCATGTTCTTGTGCCTTTTTGTAACCTAATGCACAAGAATTAGGGTATCATACATTAACTAAAAATGGTTCGCAATCAAATTCCAAAGTTTGGTTTAGCTTGCACGGTATTTTTTGTGGTTCAATATCAAAATTTTGAATTATATTTCGGATAGCTTGTCAAACTTGTTGGTCATGGGGTGAGTGTATCCACTTCTTGAATTTAGAAACAATTTTGTGATTGAAGTGTGTTCTCCATCACTCCAATTCTGATTGTTGTTGCAATCATGTCCTGATCTCTTGAGCTCATTTACAGGGACTTTTAAGCCAAAGATCCACTATGGATGGCATTGACCATTGTCTTTGATGCCTTGGTTAGTCCATTGTAGAGAAACTGGATCCACCACTATTGCAGTCAGATCTGTGATGTGGGTATGTGTCTGTCGCTCACAAATTTTATGAAAAACATATACATAGCTCCATCAAAGACTTTACAGAATAGGGATTGCCTGAATGCAGGAGATTCTCCTACTAGTAATGACATTTTGCAGACAGAATATTTTTTCTAGATACCTAGTGGTCACAGTGAATAATTAAGAGGGGAGAAAATCGATGTGCTATCATTCCCTGCAAAGAAGGAAATATATCGATCTTATAGATACTGGGTAACCTTTTGAATGACCGCGTGCGCACTAGACGATTTACGTAATGCTAAAAATATAATAGAACGGATCTGCTCATTAGTTGAAATGATCAACATGAGGCGTACAACTATGCTTAACTGATCGGTATCTAGTGCCTGTGAGATTCGTGCTGGTTTAACACGAACATGAGTATGGTACGAGTAATGCACCTAGATTACCTTGCGTTAACTAAACGATCCGTTTAGTCAGTTATGTGACCAGCGTATTGAAGAACTTGTGACCCCTTATAACGATTAGATCTAGTGTGCGGCTGGCAGTCCCTAAAGTCTGCGACGTGTGAAAAATCATATAAAATAAACGCCATTGGTACGTGACTGTACGTACCCAGTAAATCAGCTAGATACGCTGTATAAACTGATAATCGACAACTGGTGCGCATCAATCCCTTGATCACCATACCTGCATGCGGTTATACTGAATTTGCAATCTAATATTCTACGATTTCGCCTGCAGATAATATAACGATCCCATGAATTCCATGGCTGGCACACGGTATTCCGTTATTTCATCCTTGAGTCTGGCTCGGCTTCCGGGTTTGGTCGAAGCAACTTTGCTTGGTTAATGCTGTTTACGCCTGTCATGGAGGCGCGATCGTTCTGCAACGACTCAGAACCTCCTCAAAAACGTACAGTGAGACATCGACAGTGAAATACTATTCCGCCACCGTGGCAGATGATACACTCTCAATTATTCCAATGCCCGAAACTCCAACGCCAGGGGTCGGTCTTCAAACATAAATCTGATAACCTCCCCACAACCATTGAACTTTTCGCCCTATTGGATTATGTATTAAATTCGATTATTACTAATTCAAACACTGGAAACTTAGACATCTATGAAAGATAACATCCACTCTATACTATTCTCACAGAGCAATTCCACTTAGGCATATTAGAAACGAGTTTAAACAGGCGCAGACAGCTGTCTACTCCTACACTGTGACACACTAGCTTCGTCCTGTTAGCGATGTAGAGTGTCATTAGCACATATATATATATGACTTGGAGAAGTATCAAGAAGTCCACTCTCTTGATGATCGCGAATTCTACAAATTTATCTTAATGAAACGCAGTTCACGATGAGTGCACGTTCAGACTCCGCTACCACACACTAATTCAACTGATGATGATCAGAAAATTCTACTAGTTATCAACTCCACGGCCCTTATACAATATAAAACCGCACACTCTAAAAAGCAAACAAAACTCAGGATATATTGAACTGGTATAGCTGTGAATACTAGATAAAAAATAAACGTAAGGATAGAAGAAGTTCTATTGAACATAATATCGAGTTTGTATATAATGCAGGACGACTATCTACATGTTTCAAATGCGATATAGAACATCGTATATACATCCAGCAAGTACGAGACCGTTCATTCCAAGTGTCACCGCTGCGGTGATCATAGTAAGCTTAATGACTTGATGTGCAGAATGATGTATGGTCGTGTGACTATTAACACAAGCTGAGAACTAAACAACTGTAATCCAAGCCGCAAACGAGTTCAATCTGGAAGCGTGTGCACTTGTGTACGACAAACACAACCAGTAATATATGAAGTCCTATAGGGTAATTCTTAATGACGCTCCGACGTATACCAAAGCGTGAGTCTGGTTGGTTGTGTAATTAGGACAGATGAATGGATCAGAGAGGAAAAGTTAACTGAATCAGTTGTTACGCGACGATATTAGTCAATTGCGAGAGAGAATGAGAAACATAGTTCTTATCAATCGTATAGCTTTAGATGCCTACGCTTAGGAGATAACACGTACTCTCACCAAAAGGCGTCAACGTATTCGTGACTATAAGTTTTTGTATCCCACCTCAAAACTATACGTTTATAGAAAAAGGGTGAGTGAAACCGCTGAGATCGTGTTACTTCCGACAAAACACGTACACACTTTAACGATTCCGCATTTAGGATTAAGCTTTAAAAAGCCATAATACCGAATTCCTCAGACGCTAGAGTAGGTGAACATCGTTTAGGCTACCGACGAGTATAGCGATCCTCTTAGGCGCTGATCTTCGCTGAACCATTAATTGTTTCATATAGTGCTCTCGACACAACATATTATAACATGGATTTAACGAGTTTTATCTTGAGTTTGTGTGGTTAATGTACAACGATTTATACATCAACCACACTCAAACTGTAAAAATCTCTACAAAGTGAATTAAAATATTCATATATTTATTTAATCAATAAAAGAGTTTCTCTCTCGCTGATCATTTTTTACTGAAAGTTTTCCTAGCGTGCAAACAAAATAGCATAGAATAGGAAACTCTAAACGATGTTTTATTCTAAGTCCGGCATATTCACTAAAAATCCCCGACCCATAATTTTTCCCACATTAACGCCTACCGGCCTAGAATGAAGTGTTTTAGTGAGTTAATTATAATATATAAATTAACGCAAAATTTAAAATTAACATTTTAATATAATATGTAATAATCATAAACATCATCAATATCTTAATAACTATTTGGTATTTAAACCCGCTTCATATAGTGTTTGATGAGAGATAATAACAAATATTTCTAATAACACTTTGAACGTATTTTTTCCATCCTAACTTTAGATATGTAATCCAGAATGAAATAAGGTATTATGCTGGAATGTAAATCTATACACTATATTATCCTCGCAAAAGTAGTGGTGAGTTTCATTACATCTTATGTGCCAATATATCAATCAATAATAACACTTCACCAAACCTTGTAATTATGAGGTGATACTCATTATATTGAACCTTTCCATGGCGGTGTCAAATAGAAATTATTTTCACAATAACCCCATTAATATTACAGTATTCTCAAAAGCTGTTGATGAATATTGCCATAATATCCCATATAACCAGCGACTCTTTAAATCATTGTGAGACCGATGAAATGAGGCACTCCGCATATCAGTGTTGCTCACAACACAAAGCTTTATGTGTAGATAACTTTACTCATATTCACTGTTAAAGGTAGTCCTACTGATGTAGTGAAGTGGCGCTAATAAATCACGATATATTGTCTGGCTCACCAAAAAACTATTTCTACTTGAGAAGAACAAAATTACAGACTAATAACTGCTTACTTACACACTCGACGCAGGGAAATATATAATTTCTTGGTCCTATAGAAGATATAACCTTTACAGTCGATGAGACCGCTAGCAGAAGTATCCTGTTCTGAGATTGAAGATGACTCGTAAGTTACGAGAGCGTGGTCTTCCAAATATTCCGCATTCTTGCCCTTATTATAGTGTGCTTTAGTTACACGCGACGTCCTTATATGATAGGCTACCTAACTGATATACCTCTACTTACTGGATGTAACAACCTGTACAGAGCTCATTAGGGTTTCACAAAACTCAGTGTGTTTTAACAACACTACTGCGTGTCTCTCTAATGGTAATAGGTGAAGTAGTTTGAGTTCCGCACAATACTTTCGTTCAAGCCCTTGAGAATTTCCAGACCACCTCTTCAAGTGGTGAGCTATATCTTTCATCATGTAGCTTACCCCTGTGCTCCTCTTGGTTGATGTGTAGCTGTAATTCCTAATCTTGTAGTACCATGAGTATCCCCCAGTTAAACCCATTAATCACAGACGAAAAATTCCCTAACATGTGAGGTGTTTGAAAATCACATTGAATCTTCTGTGTGACACTTACGACAACACCATAAATCAATAATTTAAGAAGTGACCACTCGACAGCTTGACTCTAATTTAGGAGTTTGTGGTTCAAACACTCCACTAACAAAATTGAGGTCTGTAGTAGTCTCATGTATATCCGTAATAGTCAATAGTCTGAGAGGTATGCAATGTGTAATAGTCCTAAGTCTGTCACGACTGTAACTGATATGTGCCGGTCACCCTGACTCCATACGATAGATGGATTTATGGTACACTATACTGTGTGTATACTGTTCACGGATGCTAATGGTCCTGATCTTATGATACATATACGATACTTGTGCGTTTGACTATTTGCGAGCAGCGGCCCGGCGTCCTATTCACAAAGCATCGCAGATAGTTTTTCTCTAATGATAAGAACGAATTATCCAACGTAGGTACACGACAACCATCTGCGTTGACTATAAATCGGTATCCATAGGCACTTAAAAAGTGACCATTCCACAATAAGTCGACCTCGTAGAGAAGGCCGACGAAATTTCTCCACTAGCAATACTGTTACTAGGATAAGGTTTCCCTCATATATACCAATGATGAAACTTAC